>NC_086452.1:23833750-24133750 GCF_028390025.1 Pseudophryne corroboree
AGTACAGAGCATGTCAAATCCAAAACACCAAATATCAGTAAAAAAAGGACTCCAAAACCTAAAATAAAATTGTCGGAGGAGAAGCGTAAACTTGCCAATATGCCATTTACCACACGGAGTGGCAAGGAACGGCTGAGGCCCTGGCCTATGTTCATGGCTAGTGGTTCAGCTTCACAGGAGGATGGAAGCACTCAGCCTCTCGCTAGAAAACTGAAAAGACTCAAGCTGGCAAAAGCACCGCAAAGAACTGTGCGTTCTTCGAAATCCCAAATCCACAAGGAGAGTCCAATTGTGTCGGTTGCGATGCCTGACCTTCCCAACACTGGACGTGAAGAGCATGCGCCTTCCACCATTTGCACGCCCCCTGCAAGTGCTGGAAGGAGCACCTGCAGTCCAGTTCCTGATAGTCAGATTGAAAATGTCAGTGTTGAAGTACACCAGGATGAGGAGTATATGGGTGTTGCTGGCGCTGGGGAGGAAATTGACAAGGAGGATTCTGATGGTGAGGTGGTTTGTTTAAGTCAGGCACCCGGGGAGACACCTGTTGTCCGTGGGAGGAATAGGGTCGTTGACATGCCTGGTGAAAATACCAAAAAAATCAGCTCTTCGGTGTGGAAGTATTTCACCAGAAATGCGGACAACATTTGTCAAGCCGTGTGTTGCCTTTGTCAAGCTGTAATAAGTAGGGGTAAGGACGTTAACCACCTCGGAACATCCTCCCTTATACGTCACCTGCAGCGCATTCATAATAAGTCAGTGACAAGTTCAAAAACTTTGGGTGACAGCGGAAGCAGTCCACTGACCAGTAAATCCCTTCCTCTTGTAACCAAGTTCACGCAAACCACACCACCACCAACTCCCTCAGTGTCAATTTCCTCCTTCCCCAGGAATGCCAATAGTCCTGCAGGCCATGTCACTGGCAATTCTGACGAGTCCTCTCCTGCCTGGGATTCCTCCGATGCATCCTTGCGTGTAACGCCTACTGCTGCTGGCGCTGCTGTTGTTGCTGCTGGGAGTCGATCGTCATCCCAGAGGGGAAGTCGTAAGCCCACTTGTACTACTTCCAGTAAGCAATTGACTGTCCAACAGTCCTTTGCGAGGAAGATGAAATATCACAGCAGTCATCCTGCTGCAAAGCGGATAACTGAGGCCTTGACAACTATGTTGGTGTTAGACGTGCGTCCGGTATCCGCCGTTAGTTCACAGGGAACTAGACAATTTATTGAGGCAGTGTGCCCCCGTTACCAAATACCATCTAGGTTCCACTTCTCTAGGCAGGCGATAACGAGAATGTACACGGACGTCAGAAAAAGACTCACCAGTGTCCTAAAAAATGCAGTTGTACCCAATGTCCACTTAACCACGGACATGTGGACAAGTGGAGCAGGGCAGGGTCAGGACTATATGACTGTGACAGCCCACTGGGTAGATGTATGGACTCCCGCCGCAAGAACAGCAGCGGCGGCACCAGTAGCAGCATCTCGCAAACGCCAACTCTTTCCTAGGCAGGCTACGCTTTGTATCACCGCTTTCCAGAATACGCACACAGCTGAAAACCTCTTACGGCAACTGAGGAAGATCATCGCGGAATGGCTTACCCCAATTGGACTCTCCTGTGGATTTGTGGCATCGGACAACGCCAGCAATATTGTGTGTGCATTAAATATGGGCAAATTACAGCACGTCCCATGTTTTGCACATACCTTGAATTTGGTGGTGCAGAATTTTTAAAAAAACGACAGGGGCGTGCAAGAGATGCTGTCGGTGGCCAGAAGAATTGCGGGACACTTTCGGCGTACAGGCACCACGTACAGAAGACTGGAGCACCACCAAAAACTACTGAACCTGCCCTGCCATCATCTGAAGCAAGAAGTGGTAACGAGGTGGAATTCAACCCTCTATATGCTTCAGAGGTTGGAGGAGCAGCAAAAGGCCATTCAAGCCTATACAATTGAGCACGATATAGGAGGTGGAATGCACCTGTCTCAAGTGCAGTGGAGAATGATTTCAACGTTGTGCAAGGTTCTGATGCCCTTTGAACTTGCCACACGTGAAGTCAGTTCAGACACTGCCAGCCTGAGTCAGGTCATTCCCCTCATCAGGCTGTTGCAGAAGAAGCTGGAGACATTGAAGGAGGAGCTAACACGGAGCGATTCCGCTAGGCATGTGGGACTTGTGGATGGAGCCCTTAATTCGCTTAACAAGGATTCACGGGTGGTCAATCTGTTGAAATCAGAGCACTACATTTTGGCCACCGTGCTCGATCCTAGATTTAAAGCCTACCTTGGATCTCTCTTTCCGGCAGACACAAGTCTGCTGGGGTTGAAAGACCTGCTGGTGAGAAAATTGTCAAGTCAAGCGGAACGCGACCTGTCAACATCTCCTCCTTCACATTCTCCCGCAACTGGGGGTGCGAGGAAAAGGCTCAGAATTCCGAGCCCACCCGCTGGCGGTGATGCAGGGCAGTCTGGAGCGATTGCTGATGCTGACATCTGGTCCGGACTGAAGGACCTGACAACGATTACGGACATGTCGTCTACTGTCACTGCATATGATTCTCTCCCCATTGAAAGAATGGTGGAGGATTATATGAGTGACCGCATCCAAGTAGGCACGTCACACAGTCCGTACTTATACTGGCAGGAAAAAGAGGCAATTTGGAGGCCCTTGCACAAACTGGCTTTATTCTACCTAAGTTGCCCTCCCAAAAGTGTGTACTCCGAAAGAGTGTTTAGTGCCGCCGCTCACCTTGTCAGCAATCGGCGTACGAGGTTACATCCAGAAAATGTGGAGAAGATGATGTTCATTAAAATGAATTATAATCAATTCCTCCGTGGAGACATTGACCAGCAGCAATTGCCTCCACAAAGTACACAGGGAGCTGAGATGGTGGATTCCAGTGGGGACGAATTGATAATCTGTGAGGAGGGGGATGTACACGGTGATATATCGGAGGATGATGATGAGGTGGACATCTTGCCTCTGTAGAGCCAGTTTGTGCAAGGAGAGATTAATTGCTTCTTTTTTGGTGGGGGTCCAAACCAACCCGTCATTTCAGTCACAGTCGTGTGGCAGACCCTGTCACTGAAATGATGGGTTGGTTAAAGTGTGCATGTCCTGTTTATACAACATAAGGGTGGGTGGGAGGGCCCAAGGACAATTCCATCTTGCACCTCTTTTTTCTTTAATTTTTCTTTGCGTCATGTGCTGTTTGGGGAGGGTTTTTTGGAAGGGACATCCTGCGTGACACTGCAGTGCCACTCCTAGATGGGCCCGGTGTTTGTGTCGGCCACTAGGGTCGCTTATCTTACTCACACAGCTACCTCATTGCGCCTCTTTTTTTCTTTGCGTCATGTGCTGTTTGGGGAGGGTTTTTTGGAAGGGACATCCTGCGTGACACTGCAGTGACACTCCTAGATGGGCCCGGTGTTTGTGTCGGCCACTAGGGTCGCTTATCTTACTCACACAGCTACCTCATTGCGCCTCTTTTTTTCTTTGCGTCATGTGCTGTTTGGGGAGGGTTTTTTGGAAGGGACATCCTGCGTGACACTGCAGTGACACTCCTAGATGGGCCCGGTGTTTGTGTCGGCCACTAGGGTCGCTTATCTTACTCACACAGCTACCTCATTGCGCCTCTTTTTTTCTTTGCGTCATGTGCTGTTTGGGGAGGGTTTTTTGGAAGGGACATCCTGCGTGACACTGCAGTGACACTCCTAGATGGGCCCGGTGTTTGTGTCGGCCACTAGGGTCGCTTATATTACTCACACAGCTACCTCATTGCGCCTCTTTTTTTCTTTGCGTCATGTGCTGTTTGGGGAGGGTTTTTTGGAAGGGACATCCTGCGTGACACTGCAGTGACACTCCTAGATGGGCCCGGTGTTTGTGTCGGCCACTAGGGTCGCTTATCTTACTCACACAGCTACCTCATTGCGCCTCTTTTTTTCTTTGCGTCATGTGCTGTTTGGGGAGGGTTTTTTGGAAGGGACATCCTGCGTGACACTGCAGTGACACTCCTAGATGGGCCCGGTGTTTGTGTCGGCCACTAGGGTCGCTTATCTTACTCACACAGCTACCTCATTGCGCCTCTTTTTTTCTTTGCGTCATGTGCTGTTTGGGGAGTGTTTTTTGGAAGGGCCATCCTGCGTGACACTGCAGTGACACTCCTAGATGGGCCCGGTGTTTGTGTCGGCCACTAGGGTCGCTTATCTTACTCACACAGCTACCTCATTGCGCCTCCTTTTTTTCTTTGCGTCATGTGCTGTTTGGGGAGTGTTTTTTGGAAGGGACATCCTGCGTGACACTGCAGTGACACTCCTAGATGGGCCAGGTGTTTGTGTCGGCCACTAGGGTCGCTTAGCTTAGTCATCCAGCGACCTAGGTGCAAATTTTAGGACTAAAAATAATATTGTGAGGTGTGAGGTATTCAGAATAGACTGAAAATGAGTGTAAATTATGGTTTTTGAGGTTAATAATAATACTTTGGGATCAAAATGACCCCCAAATTCTATGATTTAAGCTGTTTTTTAGTGTTTTTTGAAAAAAACACCCGAATCCAAAACACACCCGAATCCGACAAAAAAAATTCGGTGAGGTTTTGCCAAAACGCGGTCGAACCCAAAACACGGCCGCGGAACCGAACCCAAAACCAAAACACAAAACCCGAAAAATTTCCGGCGCTTATCTCTATATACTCCTCCAAAAATCACGGCACTGGAGACGATTTGTATAGAAGCAACAAACTTGTATTAAGGTACCTTAATACAAGTTTGTTGCTTCTATACAAATCGTCTCCAGTGCCGTGATTTTTGGAGGAGTGCATGGGATGTCTCACTGTTGCACGGAGACTTGTTGTGGACATAGAGTTGGAGTGCCGGCTGTTATGGATTCTATATATATATATATATATGCCCTGCCTAAGAGTTTGATAACCGAATAAAGTATTACGTTTTTAGTTGTTTTTTTTTACTCAAGCACTGCTCGTATTCCCTAGCTGACAGTAAGGTGATTAGCAAATCACTGAATACATTATTTTGGCCTTAAAACAGCTGCAATCTAATCTGAACTAATTTAATTACTGATTTAAATATAAAAATATTAAACTTTTTTTTTCTTCCAAAAGTAACACGTTTCAGAAGTCATCTGTATGTCTGCCAAGTTCTCTAATGATGGAAAGAGAGGTCAGTATGAGACCCCCCGAGCCAGAGTCTTCTCAATGTCACTTGCTAGACCTTGTCTGGAATATTTAGCAAATAATAAGGATATGTCATTGTAAGTTAAATGAACAATTTTATTTCCACCAGGGCTCCAAAAATCAAAATGCAAGTGCTGGTAAATGATTGACGGTACTATAGCGAGCAGTCTACTGCAAACGTTCTACTATGGCCTGCAGTCTACTGCAACATTTCTACTATAGCGTGCAGTCTACTGCAACATTTCTACTATAGCGTGCAGTCTACTGCAAACGTTCTACTATAGCCTGCAGTCTACTGCAACATTTCTACTATAGCGAGCAGTCTACTGCAACATTTCTACTATAGCCTGCAGTCTACTGCAACCTTTCTACCATAGCCTGCAGTCTACTGCAACCTTTCTACCATAGCCTGCAGTCTACTGCAACATTTTTACTATAGTCCAGTCTACTGCAACCTTTCTACTATAGCGTGCACTCCTGTGCAACCTTTCTACTATAGCCTGTAGTCTGCTGCAACCTTTCTACTATAGCCTGTAGTCTGCTGCAACCTTTCTACTATAGCCTGTAGTCTGCTGCAACCTTTCTACTATAGCCTGTAGTCTGCTGCAACCTTTCTACTATAGCCTGTAGTCTGCTGCAACCTTTCTACTATAGCCTGTAGTCTACTGCAACCTTTCTACTATATCCTGCAGTCTACTACAACCAGTCTACTGCAACCTTTCTACCATAGCCTGCATCAGGGCCGGACTGGCCATCTGGCACTTCTGGCAAATGCCAGAAGGGCCGATGGCCACGTGGGCCGGTCCAGCGGTCACTGAGACGCGCTGCCGCTCAGTCCGGCGGCAGCGCGTCTCAGCTGTCAGGATTAGAGAGCTGTGAGGGACGGGGGTGAGAGCGCCGGGCGCCCGCCAGCACGGCTGTGTCTGGGGCGGCGCGTATAGCGTACTTCAAAGCAGCCGCCGGTTCGTGAGCCAATCAGAGCTCGCGGACCGGCAGCCAATCAGAAGCCGCCGGTCCGCGAGCTCTGATTGGCTCACGAACCGGCGGCTGGTTTGAACGCTATACGCTGCCGCGCCAGACACAGCCGTGCTGGCGGGCGCCCGGCACTCTCACCCCCGTCCCTCACAGCCCGGAGGAGGAGGAGCAGCAGCGGCAGCAGCAGCAGTGCAGCAGCGGTAAGCAGCTGCAGCACTGGCTGCTGTGGGGGCAATTGTATACCTGGCACTGTGGGGGCAATTGGTTGGCACTGTGGGGCATTTGTATACCTGGCACTGTGGGGGCAATTGTTTACCTGGCACTGTGGGGGCATCTGTATACATGGCACTGTGGGGGCATCTGTATACCTTGCACTGTGGGGGCATCTGTATACCTGGCACTGTGGGGGCATTTGTATACCTTGCACTGTGGGGGCAATTGGCTGGCACTGTGGGGCATTTGTATACCTTGCACTGTGGGGGCAATTGTTTACCTGGCACTGTGGGGGCATCTGTATACATGGCACTGTGGGGGCATCTGTATACCTTGCACTGTGGGGGCATCTGTATACCTGGCACTGTGGGGGCATTTGTATACCTAGCACTGTGGGGGCATTTGTGGATCTGGCACTGTGGGGGCATTTGTATACCTGGCACTGTGGGGGCATTTGTATACCTGGCACTGTGGGGGGCATTTGTGGATCTGGCACTGTGGGGGCATTTGTATACCTGGCACTGTGGGGGCATTTGTATACCTGGCACTGTGGGGGCATCTGTATACCTGGCACTGTGGGGGCATTTGTATACCTGGCACTGTGGGGGCATTTGTATACCTGGCACTGTGGGGGCATTTGTATACCTGGCACTGCACTATCGGGGGCATATAATGTAAATTTCGGCTCATACTGGGTGCTATAATGTAAATTTCGGCTCATACTGTGTGCTATAATGTGAATTTTGGCTCATACTGTGTGGTATAATGTGAAAGAGGCACCAGTACTAGATAGTATAAGGGGTCCTACTATTGTGGTGCATAATGCGTATAAGGGGTGTATGGTGTGGTAAACTACACTGAAGGCCACGCCCCCTTTGAGTGACCACGCCCCCTTTTCCGGAGCGCATAGCATGCAGTCTACTGCAACATTTCTACTCTAGCGTGCAGTCTACTGCAACATTTCTACTATAGCGAGCAGTCTACTGCAACATTTCTACTATAGCGAGCAGTCTACTGCAACATTTCTACTATAGCGAGCAGTCTACTGCAACATTTCTACTATAGCGTGCAGTCTACTGCAACATTTCTACTATAGCGTGCAGTCTACTGCAACATTTCTACTATAGCGAGCAGTCTACTGCAACATTTCTACTATAGCGTGCAGTTTACTGCAACATTTCTACTATAGCGAGCAGTCTACTGCAACATCTCTACTATAGCCTGCACTCTACTGCAACCTTTCTACCATAGCATGCAGTCTACTGCAATTTCTCTAACGTCCTAATGGATGCTGGGGACTACGTAAGGACCATGGGGAATAGACGGGCTCCGCAGGAGACTGGGCACTCTAAGAAAGATTTAGTACTACTGGTGTGCACTGGCTCCTCCCTCTATGCCCCTCCTCCAGACCCCAGTTAGAATATGTGCCCGGAAGGAGCTGGGTGCATTTTAGTGAGCTCTCCTGAGCTTGCTATTAAGAAAGTATTTTAGTTAGGTTTTTTATTTTCAGAGAGCTTCTGCTGGCAACAGATTCTCTGCTACGTGGGACTGAGGGGAGAGAAGCAAACCTACTAACTGCGGCTAGGTTGCGCTTCTTAGGCTACTGGACACCATTAGCTCCAGTAGACAACCTTGGTCGTCCGTTCCCGGGACCGAGCCGCCGTCCCCCTCGCAGAGCCAGAAGTCAGAAGCCGGCGGGTTGAAGCAAGAAGACGTCAAAATCGGCGGCAGAAGACTCCTGTCTTCATATGAGGTAGCGCACAGCACTGCAGCTGTGCGCCATTGCTCCCACACTAACCCACACACTCCGGTCACTGTAGGGTGCAGGGCGCAGGGGGGGGGGGCGCCCTGGGCAGCAATTGAGTACCTCCTGGCAAAAAGCAGCATATATACAGCTGGGCACTGTAATATGCATGAGCCCCCGCCATTATTTTTACACAGAAACGCGGGACAGAAGCCCGCCGCTGAGGGGGCGGGGCTTCTCCTTCAGCACTCACCAGCGCCATTTTCTCTCCACAGCTCTGCTGAGAGGAAGCTCCCCAGGCTCTCCCTTGCAGACTCACGGTAGAAAGAGGGTGAAAGAGAGAGGGGGTGCACATAAATTTGGCGTAAAAACAATATATACAGCAGCTACTGGGTTAACACTAGAGATGAGCGCCTGAAATTTTTCGGGTTTTGTGTTTTGGTTTTGGGTTCGGTTCCGCGGCCGTGTTTTGGGTTCGAACGCGTTTTGGCAAAACCTCACTGAATTATTTTTGTCGGATTCGGGTGTGTTTTGGATTCGGGTGTTTTTTTCCAAAAACACTAAAAAACAGCTTAAATCATAGAATTTGGGGGTCATTTTGATCCCAAAGTATTATTAACCTCAAAAACCATAATTTACACTCATTTTCAGTCTATTCTGAATACCTCACACCTCACAATATTATTTTTAGTCCTAAAATTTGCACCGAGGTCGCTGTGTGAGTAAGATAAGCGACCCTAGTGGCCGACACAAACACCGGGCCCATCTAGGAGTGGCACTGCAGTGTCACGCAGGATGTCCCTTCCAAAAAACCCTCCCCAAACAGCACATGACGCAAAGAAAAAAAGAGGCGCAATGAGGTAGCTGTGTGAGTAAGATTAGCGACCGTAGTGGCCGACACAAACACCGGGCCCATTTAGGAGTGGCACTGCAGTGTCACGTAGGATGTCCCTTCCAAAAAATCCTCCCCAAACAGCACATGACGCAAAGAAAAAAAGAGGCGCAATGAGGTAGCTGTGTGAGTAAGATTAGCGACCCTAGTGGCCGACACAAACACCGGGCCCATCTAGGAGTGGCACTGCAGTGTCACGTAGGATGTCCCTTCCAAAAAACCCTCCCCAAACAGCACATGACGCAAAGAAAAAAAGAGGCGCAATGAGGTAGCTGTGTGAGTAAGATTAGCGACCGTAGTGGCCGACACAAACACCGGGCCCATTTAGGAGTGGCACTGCAGTGTCACGTAGGATGTCCCTTCCAAAAAATCCTCCCCAAACAGCACATGACGCAAAGAAAAAGAGATAGTATACTCGTAACTAGTATGTATGTATAAAGAAAGAAAAAAAAACCACGGTTAGGTGGTATATACAATTATGGACGGGCTGCCGAGTGCCGACACAGAGGTAGCCACAGCCGTGAACTACCGCACTGTACTGTGTCTGCTGCTAATATATAGACTGGTTGATAAAGAGATAGTATACTCGTAACTAGTATGTATGTATAAAGAAAGAAAAAAAAACCACGGTTAGGTGGTATATACAATTATGGACGGGCTGCCGAGTGCCGACACAGAGGTAGCCACAGCCGTGAACTACCGCACTGTACTGTGTCTGCTGCTAATATATAGACTGGTTGATAAAGAGATAGTATACTCGTAACTAGTATGTATGTATAAAGAAAGAAAAAAAAACCACGGTTAGGTGGTATATACAATTATGGACGGGCTGCCGAGTGCCGACACAGAGGTAGCCACAGCCGTGAACTACCGCACTGTACTGTGTCTGCTGCTAATATATAGACTGGTTGATAAAGAGATAGTATACTCGTAACTAGTATGTATGTATAAAGAAAGAAAAAAAAACCACGGTTAGGTCACTGGTATATACAATTATGGACGGGCTGCCGAGTGCCGACACAGAGGTAGCCACAGCCGTGAACTACCGCACTGTACTGTGTCTGCTGCTAATATATAGACTGGTTGATAAAGAGATAGTATACTCGTAACTAGTATGTATGTATAAAGAAAGAAAAAAAAACCACGGTTAGGTCACTGGTATATACAATTATGGACGGGCTGCCGAGTGCCGACACAGAGGTAGCCACAGCCGTGAACTACCGCACTGTACTGTGTCTGCTGCTAATATATAGACTGGTTGATAAAGAGATAGTATACTCGTAACTAGTATGTATGTATAAAGAAAGAAAAAAAAACCACGGTTAGGTCACTGGTATATACAATTATGGACGGGCTGCCGAGTGCCGACACAGAGGTAGCCACAGCCGTGAACTACCGCACTGTACTGTGTCTGCTGCTAATATAGACTGGTTGATAAAGAGATAGTATACTACTAATATTATATACTGGTGGTCAGGTCACTGGTCACTAGTCACACTGGCAGTGGCACTCCTGCAGCAAAAGTGTGCACTGTTTAATTTTAATATAATATTATGTACTCCTGGCTCCTGCTATAACCTATAACTGGCACTGCAGTAGTGCTCCCCAGTCTCCCCCACAATTATAAGCTGTGTGAGCTGAGCAGTCAGACAGATATATAATATATATAGATGATGCAGCACACTGGCCTGAGCCTGAGCAGTGCACACAGATATGGTATGTATGTGACTGAGTCACTGTGTGCTGTGTATCGCTTTTTTCAGGCAGAGAACGGATTATAAATAAAAGTGGTGGTCACTGGTCACTATCAGCAAAACTCTGCACTGTACACTACTGAGTACTCCTAATGCTCCCCAAAATTAGTAAATCAAGTGTCTAAACGGAGAGGACGCCAGCCACGTCCTCTCCCTATCAATCTCAATGCACGTGTGAAAATGGCGGCGACGCGCGGCTCCTTATATAGAATCCGAGTCTCGCGATAGAATCCGAGCCTCGCGAGAATCCGACAGCGTCATGATGACGTTCGGGCGCGCTCGGGTTAACCGAGCAAGGCGGGAAGATCCGAGTCGCTCGGACTCGTGAAAAAAAACATGAAGTTCTGGCGGGTTCGGATTCAGAGAAACCGAACCCGCTCATCTCTAGTTAACACTAAGTTACTGTGTGATTCCTGGGTCATATAGCGCTGGGGTGTGTGCTGGCATACTCTCTCTCTGTCTCTCCAAAGGGCCTTGTGGGGGAACTGTCTTCAAATAGAGCATCCCCTGTGTGTGTGGTGTGTCGGTACGTGTGTGTCGACATGTCTGAGGTAAAAGGCTCCCCTAAGGAGGAGATAGAGCAAATATGTGTGTGTGAGGGTGTCTCCGTCGACAACGCCGACACCTGTTTGGATATGTGTAAGTGCTAAGGTGAATTTATTGCACAAAACATTAGAGAACAGACAGGAAATCTACCCATGTCTGTCCCTATGGCGCAGAGACCTTCAGAGTCTCACAATGTTCACTATCCAAAATAATAAACACTGATATCGACACGGAGTTTGACTCCAGTGTCGACTACGATAATGCAAAGTGACAGCCAAAATGGCAAAGAAGTATTCAATATATGATTATTGTAATAAAAGATGATTTGCATATCACTGATGACTCATTGTCCCTGACACAAGGGTACACATGTTTAGGGGGAAGAAAGCTGAGGCAAATTTCCCTCCTCTCATGAGGAAAAAGAGCGGGAATCTCCAGACAAGAGACTGCAGCTTCCCACAAAGAATTCTCAGGCAATATCCTTTCCCCACTAGGGCCAGGATGTGATGGGAATCTTCCCCTAGGGGATCACGTTTGCACAGAAGGTAGCCCTAGCTATTCTCAGGGATCCTGCAGATAGCGTGCACATTCTGGTACACTACTCAGACCGGCGATTGTGTCGGCATGGGTTTATAGCGCTGGGGCGGCGTGGAGGTACCTTATCAGCAGAAATTGAGACCCTAGTATATATATATATATATATATATATATGTATATAGAGAGATATGTATATATATTAAAGATGCTATCTTAAGAGATATATATAATCAAACATGCCCAAAGAGACATGAGTATACTGGGTCCTAGAGTCAAAGCTATGTCGATTTCTGCTTGACGTGTCCTGTAGAATATGCAATGGACAGATGATGCCAACTTAAGTGGCATATGGAAGGCTGAGGATTGTGTGGAGAAGGGTTCTCGGACCTGGTCTCCACGGCTATAGCTGGTAATTCGGATATTTTGCCTTATATTCCTGCACAGCCTAGGAAAGCACGTCATTATCAAATGCAGCTTTTTGAACAAAGAAACCAGAAAGTCCGAGGTGCGTCCTTTCTTGCCAGAGGCGGGGCCAGAGGAAACAAGCTGCACAGCACAGCTAGTTCCCAGGAACAGAAGTCCTCCCCGGCCTCTATGAAAATCCACCGCATGTCGCTGGGGCTCCACAGACGGAGCTAGGCCCGGTGGGGGCACGCTTTCGTAAGTTCTGCAACAAGTGGGTTCACTCCCTGTTAGATCCCTGGGCAATAGATATTGTGTCTCAGGGATACAAGCTGGACTTTGAGAAGATGCCTCCTCACTGATGGCCCTGCCGGCTTCCCCCCACGAGAGGGAAACAGGGTTAACTGCAATTCACAAATTGTATCTTCAACAGGTGGTGGTCAAGGTTCCCCTCCTTCGACAAGGAGGGGGTTATTATTCGACCATGTGGTAGTCCCGAAACCAGACGGTTCGGTCAGACCCATATTGAATTTAAAATCCCTGAACATATACCTGAAAAGGTTCAAGTTCAAGATGGAACCGCTAAGAGCGGTCATTACAAGCCTGAAAGGGGGAGATTTTATCGTGACTCGGGACATAAAGGAGGCATACCTTCATGTCCCCATTTATCCACCTCATCAGGCGTACCTCAGAATTGCGGTACGGGATTGTCATTACCAATTTCAGACGTTGCCGTTTGGTCTTTCCACGGCCCCGAGAATATTCACCAAGGTAATGGCGGAAATGATGGTGCTCCTGCGGAAGCAAGGTGTCACTATTATCACGTACTTGGACGATCTCATAAAAGCGAGATCAAGAGAGCAGTGGCTGAAAAGCGTATCACTTTCTCTGGAAGTGTAACGGCAACACGGCTGGATTCTATATATTCCAAAGTCGCAGTTGGTTCCTACAGCTCATCTGCCTCTCCTAGGCATGATCCTAGACACAGACCAGAAAAGGGGTTTATCTCCCGATAGAGAGAGCTCAGGAGCTCGTGACACTGGTCAGAAATCTATTAAAACCAAAACAGGTGTCAGTGCATCACTGCACTCGAGTCCTGGGAAGGATGGTGGCATCATACGAGGCCATTCCTTTCGGCAGGTTCCATGAGAGGACCTTCTAATGGGACTTACTGGACAAAGTGGTCCGGATCACATCTTTAGATGCATCGGTTAATCACCCTATCCCCCGGGGCCAGGGTGTCTCTCCTGTGGTGGCTGCAGAGTACTCACCTTCTCGAGGGCCGCAGGTTCGGCATTCAGGACTGGGTCCTGGTGACCACGGATGCAAGCCTCCGAGGGTGGGGGGCAGTCACTCAGGGAAGAAGTTTCCAAGGGCTGTGGTCAAGTCAGGAGACTTGCCTTCACATCAATATCCTGGAACTAAGGGCCATATACAACGCCCTAAGTCAAGCGGAGACCCTGCTTCGCAACCAATCGGTGCTGATCCAATCAGACAACATCACCGCAGTGGCTCATGTAAACCGCCAAGGCGGCACAAGGAGCAGGGTGGCGAGAAGCCACCAGAATTCTTCGATGGGCGGAGAATCACGTACGAGCACTGTCAGCAGTGTTCATTCCGGGAGTGGACAACTGGGAAGCAGACTTCCTCAGCAGGCACGACCTACACCCGGGAGAGGGGGGACTTCATCAAGAAGTCTTCGCGCAGATTGTAGGTCGGTGGGAACTGCCACAGGTGGACATGATGGCATCCCGCCTCGACAAAAAGCTACAGAGGTATTGCGCCAGGTCAAGAGACTCTCAGGCAATAGCTGTAGACGTACTGGTGACACCGTGGATGTTCCAGTCGGTTTATGTGTTTCCTCCTCTTCCTCTCTTACCCAAGGTGCTGAGAATCATAAGGAAAAGAGGAGTGAGAATAATACTCATTGTTCCGGATTGGCCAAGAAGGACTTGGTATCCAGAGCTGCAAGAAATGCTCACAGAGGACCCATGGCCTCTGCCTCTAGGGCAGGATCTGTTGCAGCAGGGACCTTGTCTGTTCCAAGACTTACCGCAGCTGCGTTTGACGGCATGGCGGTTGAACGCCGGATCCTAGTAGAAAAAAGGGATTCCAGATGAGGTTATTCCTACGCGGATAAAGGCTAGGAAGGACGTGACGGCTAAACATTATCACCGTATACGGCGAAAATATGTTGCTGGGTGTGAGGCCAGGAATGCCTCTACAGAGGAATTCCAGCTGGGCTGTTTCCTTCACTTCCTACAATCGGGAGTGACTTTGGGCCTTTAATTGGGGTCCATTAAGGTCCAGATTTCGGCCCTATCCATTTTCTTTCATAAAAAACTAGCTTCTCTACCTGAAGTTCAGACGTTTGTAAAGGGAGTGCTGCATATTCAGCCCCCTTTTGTGCCACCAGTGGCACCTTGGGATCTTAACGTGGTATTGAGTTTCCTGAAATCTCACTGGTTTGAGCCACTTAAGACCGTGGAGTTAAAGTATCTCACGTGGAAGGTGGTCATGCTATTGGCCTTAGCTTCGGCTAGGCGTGTGTCAGAATTGGCGGCTTTGTCATGTAAAAGCCCCTATCTGGTTTTCCATATGGACAGGGCAGAATTACGGACTCGTCCGCAATTTCTGCCAAAGGTGGTGTCATCTTTTCATTTGAACCAACCTATTGTGGTGCCTGCGGCTACTCGTGACTTGGAGGATTCCAAGTTACTAGATGTAGTCAGGGCTTTGAAGATTTATGTAGCCAGAACGGCTGGAGTCAGGAAAACTGACTCGCTGTTTATCCTGTATGCATCCAACAAGCTGGGTGCTCCTGCTTCAAAGCAAACTATTGCTCGCTGGATCTGTAACACGATTCAGCAGGCTCATTCTGCGGCTGGCTTGTCGCCTCCAAAATCAGTAAAAGCCCATTCCACAAGGAAGGTGGGCTCTTCTTGGGCGGCTGCCCGAGGGGTCTCCGCATTACAGCTTTGCCGAGCAGCTACTTGGTCGGGTTCAAACACCTTTGCAAAGTTCTACAAGTTTGATACCCTGGCTGAGGAGGACTTTGTGTTTGCTCATTCGATGCTGCAGAGTCATCCGCACTCTCCCGCCCGTTTGGGAGCTTTGGTATAATCCCCATGGTCCTTACGGAGTCCCCAGCATCCACTAGGACGTTAGAGAAAATAAGATTTTACTCACCGGTAAATCTATTTCTCGTAGTCCGTAGTGGATGCTGGGCGCCCGTCCCAAGTGCGGACATCTTCTGCAATACGTGTATATAGTTATTGCTTAATAAAGGGTTATGTTATGTTGGCATCCGTGGTTGATGCTTTGTTGTTGTTCATACTGTTAACTGGGTATGTTATCACAAGTTATACGGTGTGGCTGGTATGAGTCTTACCCTGGATTCCAAAATCCTTTCCTTGTAATGTCAGCTCTTCCAGGCACAGTTTCCTTAACTGAGGTCTGGAGGAGGGGCATAGAGGGAGGAGCCAGTGCACACCAGTAGTACTAAATCTTTCTTAGAGTGCCCAGTCTCCTGCGGAGCCCGTCTATTCCCCATGGTCCTTACGGAGTCCTCAGCATCCACTACGAACTACGAGAAATAGATTTACCGGTGAGTAAAATCTTATTATTTCTACTATAGTCTGCAGTCTACTGCAAAATTTCTACTATAGCGTGCAGTCTACTGCAACATTTTTACTATAGTCTGCAGTCTACTGCAACCTTTCTACTATAGCGTGCACTCCTGTGCAACCTTTCTACTATAGCCTGTAGTCTGCTGCAACCTTTCTACTATAGCCTGCAGTCTACTGCAACCTTTCTACTATATCCTGCAGTCTACTGCAACATTTCTACAATAGCATGCAGTCTACTGCAACATTTCTACTATAGCATGCAGTCTACTGCAAAATTTCTACTATAGCCTGCAGTCTACTGCAACCTTTCTACCATAGCATGCAGTCTACTGCAATATTTCTACTATAGCCTGCAATATTCGGCAACCTTTCTACCATAGCCTGCAGTCTACTGCAACATTTTTACTATAGTCTGCAGTCTACTGCAACCTTTCTATTATAGGCCCTCATTCCGAGTTGATCGCTAGCTGCCGTTGTTCGCAGCGGAGCGATCAGGCTAAAAATGGGCTGTTCTGCGCATGCGTTTGTGCCACGGTACGCACGCGCAAAGTACTTTCACACAAAACTATGCAGTTTTACACAAGAGTGATTGACAGGATGTGGGTGTTTCTGTGTGGTAACTGACCGTTTTCCGGGAGTGTGCTAAAAAACGCAGGCGTGTCAGGCTAAAACGCAGGAGTGGCTGGGGAAATGGGGGAGTGGCTGGCCGAACGCAGGGCGTTTGTGAGTTCAAACCAGGAACTAAACAGACTGCAGTGATCGCAAGGTAGGAGTAGGTTTTGAGCCACTCTGAAACTGCATGAAAATTTTTACAAGCAGTTCTGCTAACCTTTCGGTCGCACTTCTGCTAAGCTAAGGTACACTCCCAGAGAGTGGCGGCTCAGCGTTTGCACTGCTGCTAAAAGCAGCTAGCGAGCGATCAACTTGGAATGAGGGCCATAGTCTGCAGTTTACTGCAACCTTTCTACTATAGCCCGTAGTCTACTGTAACCTTTCTACTATACCCTGCTGTCTACTGCAACCTTTCTACTATACCCTGCAGTCTACTGCAACCTTTCTACTATAGCCTACAGTCTACTGCAACCTTTCTACTATAGCCTACAGTCTACTGCAACCTTTATACCATAGCCTGCAGTCTACTGCAATATTTCTACTATAGCCTGCAGTCTACTGCAACCTTTCTACTATAGCCTACAGTCTACTGCAACCTTTCTACTATAGCCTACAGTCTACTGCAACCGTTATACCATAGCGAACAGTCTACTGCAACCTTTCTACTATAGCCTGCAGTCTACTGCAACCTTTATACCATAACGAACAGTCTACTGCTACCTTTCTACTATAGCGTGCAGTCTACTGCAACCTTTCTACTATAGCCTGCAGTCTACTGCAACCTTTCTAACATAGCGTGCCGTCTACTGCAACATTTCTACTATAGCCTGCAGTCTACTGCAACCTTTCTACCATAGCATGCAGTCTACTGCAACATTTCTACTATAGCCTGCAGTCTACTGCAACCTTTCTACCATAGCGTGCAGTCTGCTGCAACATTTCTACTATAGAGTGCAGTCTGCTGCAACATTTCTACTATAGCCTGTAGTCTACTGCAACCTTTCTACCATAGCGTGCAGTCTGCTGCAACATTTCTACTATAGCGTGCAGTCTACTGCAATGTCTCTACTATAGCCTGCAGCCTACCTCAATGTTTCTACTAAAGCCTGCAGTCTACTGCAACCTTTCTACTATAGCCTGCATTCTACTGCAACCTTTCTGCTATAGCCTGCAGTCTACTGCAACCTTTCTACTATAGCCTGCAGTCTACTGCAACATTTCTACTATATCCTGCCGTCTACTGCAACCTTTCTACTATACCCTGCCATCTACTGTAACATTTCTACTATAGCCTGCAGTCTACTGCAACCTTTCTACTATAGCCTGCAGTCTACTGCAACCATTCTACTATAGCCTGCAGTATATTGCAACCTTTCTACTATAGCCTGCAGTCTACTGCAACCTTTCTACCATAGCGAACAGTCTACTGCAAACTTTCTACTATGGCCTGCAGTCTACTGCAACCTTTCTACTATAGCCCGTAGTCTACTGTAACCTTTCTACTATACCCTGCAGTCTACTGCAACCTTTCTACCATAGCCTGCAGTCTACTGCAACATTTCTACTATAGCCTGCAGTCTACTGCAACCTTTCTACTATAGCCTGCAGTCTACTGCAACCTTTCTACCATAGCGAACAGTCAACTGCAACCTTTCTACTATGGCCTGCAGTCTACTGCAACATTCCTACTATAGCCTGCAGTCTACTGCAATATTTCTACAATAGCGTGCAGTCTACGGCAACGTTTCTATTGTGGCGTACAGTCTACTGCAACGTTTCTACTGTAGCATTCAGTCTATCGCAACGTTTCTACTGTAGCGTGCAGTCTATTGCAACGTTTCTGCCATAGCGTGCAGTCAACCGCAACGTTTCTACAATATGGTCTGCAGTCTACTGCAACATTTCTACTATAGCATGCAGTCTACCGCAACAAGTCTACTGCAATATTTCTACAACAGCGTACAGTCTACTGCAACGTTTCTACTGTGGCGTGCAGTCTATCGCAACGTTTCTACTGTAGCTTACAGACTATTGCAACGTTTCTGCCATAGCGTGCAGTCAACCGCAACGTTTCTACTATAGCCTGCAGTCTACTGCAACCTTTCTACTATAGCGTGCAGTCTACCGAAACAAGTCTACAGTAATATTTCTACAATAGCGTGCTGTCTACCACAATGTTTATACTATAGCCTGCAGTCTTCTGCAACATTTCTACTATAGCCTGCAGTCTTCTGCAACCTTCCTACTATAGCCTGCAGTCTACTGCAACCTTCCTACTATAGCCTGCAGTCTACTGCAACATTTATACTATAGCCTGCAGTCTTCTGCAACCTTCCTACTATAGCCTGCACTCTACTGCAACCTTTCTACTATAGCCTGCAGTCTTCTGCAACCTTCCTACTATAGCCTACAGTCTACTGCAACCTTTCTACTATAGCCTGCAGTCTTCTGCAACCTTCCTACTATAGCCTGCAGTCTACTGCAACATTTCTACTATAGAGCACTGTCTACAACAAAACGAGCCTATTGTAACATTTCTATTATAGCGCATTGTCTACCACAAAACAAGTCTATTGCAACGTTTCTATTATAGTGTACTGTCTACAACAACACGAGTCTACTGCAACATTTCTATTATAGCGTACTGTCCACTGCAATGTCTCTACTATAGCCTGCAGTCTACTGCAACCTTTCTACTATAGCGTGCAGTCTACTGCAACAAGTCTACTGCAATATTTCTACAACAGCGTACAATCTACCGCAACGTTTCTACTGTAGCGTGCAGTCTACTGCAACGTTTCTGCCATAGCGTGCAGTCAACCGCAATGTTTCTACTATAGCCTGCAGTCTACTGCAACCTTTCTACTATAGCAGGAAGTCTACCGCAACAAGTCTACTGCAATATTTCTACAATAGTGTGCAGTCTACGGCAACGTTTCTACTGTGGCGTGCAGTCTACTGCAACATATCTACTATAGCCTGCAGTCTTCTGCAATGTCCTTACTATAGCCTGAAGTCTACTGCAACCTTTCTACTGTAGCGTGCAGTAAACCGCAACAAGTCTACTGCAGTATTTCTACAATAACGTGCAGTCTACACGTCTTCTCAATGTCACTTGCTAGACCTTGTCTGGAATATTTAGCAAATAATAAGGATATGTCATTGTAAGTTAAATGAACAATTTTATTTCCACCAGGGCTCCAAAAATCAAAATGCAAGTGCTGGTAAATGATTGACGGTACTATAGCGTGCAGTCTTCTGCAAAAGTTCTACTATAGCCTGCAGTCTACTGCAACATTTCTACTATAGCGAGCAGTCTACTGCAACATTTCTACTATAGCCTGCAGTCTACTGCAACATTTCTACTATAGCGAGGAGTCTACTGCAACATTTCTACTATAGCGTGCAGTCTACTGCAACATTTCTACTATAGCGAGCAGTCTACTGCAACATTTCTACTATAGCCTGCAGTCTACTGCAACATCTCTACTAAAGCCTGCAGTCTACTGCAACCTTTCTACTATAGTGTGCAGTCTACTGCAACCTTTCTACTTTAGCGTGCAGTCTACTGCAACCTTTCTACCATAGCGTGCAGTCTACTGCAATTTCTCTGACGTCCTAAGTGGATGCTGGGGACTCCGTCAGGACCATGGGGATTAGCGGCTCTGCAGGAGACAGGGCACAAAAGTAAAAGCTTTAGGATCAGGTGGTGTGCACTGGCTCCTCCCCCCATGACCCTCCCCCAAGCCTCAGTTAGGTTTTTGTGCCCGGCCGAGAAGGGTGCAATCTAGGTGGCTCTCCTAAAGAGCTGCTTAGAGTAAAAGTTTTATTAGGTTTTTTATTTTCAGTGAGTCCTGCTGGCAACAGGCTCACTGCAACGAGGGACTTAGGGGAGAAGAAGTGAACTCACCTGCGTGCAGGATGGATTGGCTTCTTAGGCTACTGGACACTAGCTCCAGAGGGACGATCACAGGTACAGCCTGGATGGGTCACCGGAGCCGCGCCGCCGACCCCCTTGCAGATGCTGAAGAGAGAAGAGGTCCAGAAATCGGCGGCTGAAGACTTCTCAGTCTTCATGAGGTAGCGCACAGCACTGCAGCTGTGCGCCATTGCTCTCAGCACACTTCACACCAACGGTCACTGAGGGTGCAGGGCGCTGGGGGGGGCGCCCTGGGCAGCAATGAAAGTACCTATACTGGCTAAAAATACATCACATATAGCCTCTGGGGCTATATGGATGTATTTAACCCCTGCCAGGTTGTCAGAAAAACGGGAGAAGAAGCCCGCCGGAAAGGGGGCGGGGCCTATTCTCCTCAGCACACAGCGCCATTTTCCCTCACAGAACTGCTGGAGGGAAGGCTCCCAGGCTCTCCCCTGCACTGCACTACAGAAACAGGGTTAAAACAGAGAGGGGGGGCACTTATTTGGCGATATGATTATATATTAAGATGCTATAAGGGAAAACACTTATATAAAGGTTGTCCCTGTATAATTATAGCGTTTTGGTGTGTGCTGGCAAACTCTCCCTCTGTCTCCCCAAAGGGCTAGTGGGGTCCTGTCCTCTATCAGAGCATTCCCTGTGTGTGTGCTGTGTGTCGGTACGTGTGTGTCGACATGTATGAGGACGATGTTGGTGAGGAGGCGGAGCAATTGCCTGTAATGGTGATGTCACTCTCTAGGGAGTCGACACCGGAATGGATGGCTTATTTAGGGAATTACGTGATAATGTCAACACGCTGCAAGGTCGGTTGACGACATGAGACGGCCGGCAAACAAATTAGTACATGTCCAGGCGTCTCAAACACCGTCAGGGGCTTTAAAACGCCCATTTACCTCAGTCGGTCGACACAGACACAGACACGGACACTGACTCCAGTGTCGACGGTGAAGAAACAAACGTATTTTCCTTTAGGGCCACACGTTACATGTTAAGGGCAATGAAGGAGGTGTTACATATTTCTGATACTACAAGTACCACAAAAAAGGGTATTATGTGGGGTGTGAAAAAACTACCTGTAGTTTTTCCTGAATCAGATAATTTAAATGAAGGCGCTCACACGCTTATCACAAGTGGCGTTACCGTCTCCAGATACGGCCGCCCTCAAGGAGCCAGCTGATAGGAGGCTGGAAAATATCCTAAAAAGTATATACACACATACTGGTGTTATACTGCGACCAGCGATCGCCTCAGCCTGGATGTGCAGCGCTGGGGTGGCTTGGTCGGATTCCCTGACTGAAAATATTGATACCCTTGACAGGGACAGTATTTTATTGACTATAGAGCATTTAAAGGATGCATTTCTATATATGCGAGATGCACAGAGGGATATTTGCACTCTGGCATCAAGAGTAAGTGCGATGTCCATATCTGCCAGAAGATGTTTATGGACACGACAGTGGTCAGGTGATGCAGATTCCAAACGGCACATGGAAGTATTGCCGTATGAAGGGGAGGAGTTGTTTGGGGTCGGTCCATCGGACCTGGTGGCCACGGCAACAGCTGGAAAATCCACCTTTTTTACCCCAAGTCACATCTCAGCAGAAAAAGACACCGTCTTTTCAGCCTCAGTCCTTTCGTCCCCATAAGGGCAAGCGGGCAAAAGGCCAGTCATATCTGCCCAGGGATAGAGGAAAGGGAAGAAGACTGCAGCAGGCAGCCCATTCCCAGGAACAGAAGCCCTCCACCGCTTCTACCAAGTCCTCAGCATGACGCTGGGGCCGTACAAGCGGACTCAGGTGCGGTGGGGGGTCGTCTCAAGAGTTTCAGCACGCAGTGGGCTCACTCGCAAGTGGACCCCTGGAGCCTACAAGTAGTATCCCAGGGGTACAGATTGGAAATTCGAGACGTCTCCCCCTCACAGGTTCCTGAAGTCTGCTTTACCAACGTCTCCCTCCGACAGGGAGGCAGTATTGGAAACAATTCACAAGCTGTATTCCCAGCAGGTGATAATCAAAGTACCCCTCCTACAACAAGGAAAGGGGTATTATTCCACACTATATTGTGGTACTGAAGCCAGACGGCTCGGTGAGACCTATTCTAAATCTGAAATATTTGAACACTTACATACAAAGGTTCAAATCAAGATGGAGTCACTCAGAGCAGTGATAGCGAACCAGGAAGAAGGGGACTATATGGTGTCCCTGGACATCAGGGATGCTTACCTCCATGTCCCAATTTGCCCTTCTCACCAAGGGTACCTCAGGTTCGTGGTACAGAACTGTCACTATCAGTTTCAGACGCTGCCGTTTGGATTATCCACGGCACCCCGGGTCTTTACCAAGGTAATGACCGAAATGATGATTCTTCTTCAAAGAAAATGGACGATCTCCTGATAAGGGCAAGGTCCAGAGAACAGTTGGAGGTCGGAGTAGCACTATCTCAAGTAGTTCTACGACAGCACGGGTGGATTCTAAATATTCCAAAATCGCAGCTGTTTCCGACGACACGTCTGCTGTTCCTAGGGATGATTCTGGACACAGTCCAGAAAAGGGTGTTTCTCCCGGAGAAGAAAGCCAGGGAGTTATCCGAGCTAGTCAGGAACCTCCTAAAACCAGGAAAAGTGTCAGTGCATCATTGCACAAGGGTCCTGGGAAAAATGGTGGCTTCTTACGAAGCGATTCCATTCGGCAGATTTCACGCAAGAACTTTTCAGTGGGATCTGCTGGAAAAATGGTCCGGATCGCATCTTCAGATGCATCAGCGGATAACCCTGTCTCCAAGGACAAGGGTGTTTCTTCTGCTGTGGCTGCAGAGTGCTCATCTATTAAAGGGCCGCAGATTCGGCATTCAGGACTGGGTCCTGGTGACCACGGATGCCAGCCTGAGAGGCTGGGGAGCAGTCACACAGGGAAAAAATTTCCAGGGAGTGTGATATAGTCTGGAGACTTCTCTCCACATAAATATACTGGAGCTAAGGGCAATTTACAATGCTCTAAGCTTAGCAAGACCTCTGCTTCAAGGTCAGCCGGTATTGATCCAGTGGGACAACATCACGGCAGTCGCCCACGTAAACAGACAGGGCGGCACAAGAAGCAGGAGGGCAATGGCAGAAACTGCAAGGATTCTTCGCTGGGCGGAAAATCATGTGATAACACTGTCAGCAGTGTTCATTCCGGGAGTGGACAACTGGGAAGCAGACTTCCTCAGCAGGCACGACCTCCACCCGGGAGAGTGGGGACTTCATCGGGAAGTCTTCCACATGATTGTGAACCGTTGGGAAAGACCAAAGGTGGACATGATGGCGTCCCGCCTGAACAAAAAACTGGACAGGTATTGCGCCAGGTCAAGAGACCCTCAGGCAATAGCTGTGGACGTTCTGGTAACACCGTGGGTGTACCAGTCGGTGTATGTGTTCCCTCCTCTGCTTCTCATACCCAAGGTACTGAGAATTATAAGACGTAGAGGAGTAAGAACTATACTCGTGGCTCCGGATTGGCCAAGAAGGACTTGGTACCCGGAACTTCAAGAAATGCTCACAGAGGACTCATGGCCTCTGCCGCTAAGAAGGGACTTGCTTCAGCAAGTACCATGTCTGTTCCAAGACTTACCGCGGCTGCGTTTGACGGCATGGCGGTGGAACGCCGGATCCTAAGGGAAAAAGGCATTCCGGAAGAGGTCATTCCTACCCTGGTCAAAGCCAGGAAGGAGGTGACCGCACAACATTATCACCACATGTGGCGAAAATATGTTGCGTGGTGTGAGGCCAGGAAGGCCCCACGAAGAAATTTCAACTCGGTCGATTCCTGCATTTCCTGCAAACAGGAGTGTCTATGGGCCTCAAATTGGGGTCCATTAGGGTTCAAATTTCGGCCCTGTCAATTTTCTTCCAGAAAAGATTGGCTTCAGTTCCTGAAGTCCAGAAGTTTGTCAAGGGAGTACTGCATATACAACCCCCTTTTGTGCCTCCAGTGGCACTGTGGGATCTCAACGTAGTTCTGGGATTCCTCAAATCACATTGGTTTAAACCGCTCAAATCTGTGGATTTGAAATATCTCACATGGAAAGTGACCATGCTGTTGGCCCTGGCCTCGGCCAGGCGAGTGTCAGAATTGGCGGCTTTGTCTCACAAAGCCCATATCTGATTGTCCATTCGGACAGGGCAGAGCTGCGGACTCGTCCCCAGTTTCTCCCTAAGGTGGTGTCAGCGTTTCACCTGCACCAGCTTATTGTGGTACCTGCGGCTACTAGGGACTTGGAGGACTCCAAGTTGCTGGATGTTGTCAGGGCCCTGAAAATATAGGTTCCAGGACGGCTGGAGTCAGGAAAACTGACTTGCTGTTATCCTGTAGGCACCCAAAAAACTGGGTGCTCTTGCTTCTAAGCAGACGATTGCTAGTTGGATGTGTAGTACAATTCAGCTTGCACATTCTGTGGCAGGCCTGCCACAGCCAAAATATGTAAATGCCCATTCCACAAGGAAGGTGGGCTCATCTTGGGCGGCTGCCCGAGGGGTCTCGGCTTTACAACTTTGCCGAGCTGCTACTTGGTCAGGGGCACACCCTGGCTGAGGAGGACCTGGAGTTCTCTCATTCGGTGCTGCAGAGTCATCCGCACTCTCCCGCCCGTTTGGGAGCTTTGGTATAATCCCCATGGTCCTGACGGAGTCCCCAGCATCCACTTAGGACGTCAGAGAAAATAAGAATTTACTTACCGATAATTCTATTTCTCGTAGTCCGTAGTGGATGCTGGGCGCCCATCCCAAGTGCGGATTGTCTGCAATACTTGTACATAGTTATTGTTACAAAAATCGGGTTATTATTGTTGTGAGCCATCTTTTCAGAGGCTCCGCTGTTATCATGCTGTTAACTGGGTTCAGATCACAGGTTGTACGGTGTGATTGGTGTGGCTGGTATGAGTCTTACCCGGGATTCAAAATCCTTCCTTATTGTGTACGCTCGTCCGGGCACAGTATCCTAGCTGAGGCTTGGGGGAGGGTCATGGGGGGAGGAGCCAGTGCACACCACCTGATCCTAAAGCTTTTACTTTTGTGCCCTGTCTCCTGCGGAGCCGCTAATCCCCATGGTCCTGACGGAGTCCCCAGCATCCACTACGGACTACGAGAAATAGAATTATCGGTAAGTAAATTCTTATTATTTCTACTATAGCCTGCAGTCTACTGCAACATTTCTACCATAGCATGCAGTCTACTGCAATATTTCTACTATAGCCTGCAGTCTACTGCAACCTTTCTACCATAGCCTGCAGTCTACTGCAAAATTTCTACTATAGCGTGCAGTCTACTGCAAAATTTCTACTATAGCCTGCAGTCTACTGCAACCTTTCTACCATTGCCTGCAGTCTACTGCAAAATTTCTACTATAGCGTGCAGTCTACTGCAACATTTTTACTATAGTCTGCAGTGTACTACAAAATTTCTACTATATCCTGCAGTCTACTGCAACCTTTCTACTATAGTGTGCAGTCTACTACAAAATTTCTACTATATCCTGCAGTCTACTGCAACCTTTCTACCATAGCCTGCAGTCTACTGCAACATATCTACTATAGCCTGCAGTCTACTGCAACCTTTCTACTATAGCCTGCAGTCTACTGCAACATTTCTACTATAGCCTGCAGTCTACTGCAACCTTTCTACTATAGCCTGCAGTCTTCTGCAACATTTCTATATATCCTGCAGTCTAATGCAACCTTTCTACCATAGCGTGCAGTCTACTGCAACATTTCTACTATAGCCTGCAGTCTACTGCAACATTTCTACTATAGCATGCAGTCTACTGCAACATTTCTATTACAGCCTGCAGTCTACTGCAACCTTTCTACTATAGCCTGCAGTCTACTGCAACCTTTCTACTATAGCATGCAGTCTACTGCAACATTTCTACTATAGCATGCAGTCTACTGCAACATTTCTACTATAGCATGCAGTCTACTGCAACATTTCTATTACAGCCTGCAGTCTACTGCAACTTTTCTACTATAGCCTGCAGTCTACTGCAACATTTCTACTATAGCATGCAGTCTACTGCAACATTTCTATTACAGCCTGCAGTCTACTGCAACCTTTCTACTATAGCCTGCAGTCTACTGCAACATTTCTACTATAGCATGCAGTCTACTGCAACATTTCTATTACAGCCTGCAGTCTACTGCAACCTTTCTACTATAGCCTGCAGTCTACTGCAACCTTTCTACTATAGCCTGCAGTCTATCGCAACATTTTTCTACTGTAGCGTACAGTCTACTGCAACATTTCTACTATAGCCTGCAGTCTACTGCAACATTTCTACTATAGCATGCAGTCTACTGCAACATTTCTATTACAGCCTGCAGTCTACTGCAACCTTTCTACTATAGCCTGCAGTCTATCGCAACGTTTTTCTACTGTAGCGTACAGTCCACTGCAACGTTTCTACTGTAGCGTGCAGTCTATCGCAACGTTTCTAGTGTAGCGTGCAGTCTATTGCAACGTTTCTGCCATAGCATGCAGTCAACCGCAACCTTTCTACTAAAGCGCGCAGTCTACCGCAACTAGTCTACTGCAATATATCTACAATAGCGTGCAGTCTACTGAAATGTTTCTACTATAGCGTACTGTCTACCACAATGTTTCTACTATAGCCTGCAGTCTTCTTCAACATTTCTACTATAGCCTGCAGTCTTCTTCAACCTTCCTACTATAGCCTGCAGTCTTCTGCAACCTTCCTGCTATAGCCTGCAGTCTACTGCAACATTTCTGTTATAGCGTACTATCTACAACAAAACGAGCCTATTGCAACATTTCTATTATAGCGCATTGTCTACCACAAAACGAGCCTATTGCAACGTTTCTATTATAATGTACTGTCTACCACAAAACACGTCTATTGCAACATTTCTATTATAGCATACTGTCTACCAGAAAACGAGTCTATTGCAACATCTCTGTTATAGCGTACTGTCTACAACAATACGAGTCCACTGCAACATTTCTATTATAGCGTACTGTCCACTGCAATGTCTCTACTATAGCCTGCAGTCTACTGCAACCTTTCTACTATAGCGTGCAGTCTACTGCAACAAGTCTACTGCAATATTTCTACAACAGCGTACAATCTACCGCAACGTTAATACTGTAGCGTGCAGTCTACCGCAACGTTTCTGCCATAGCGTGCAGTCAACCGCAATGTTTCTACTATAGCCTGAAGTCTACTGCAACCTTTCTACTGTAGCGTGCAGTAAACCGCAACAAGTCTACTGCAGTATTTTTACTATAGCGTGCAGTCTACACGTCTTCTCAATGTCACTTGCTAGACCTTGTCTGGAATATTTAGCAAATAATAAGGATATGTCATTGTAAGTTAAATGAACAATTTTATTTTCACCAGGGCTCCAAACATCAAAATGCAAGTGCTGGTAAATGATTGACGGTACTATAGCGTGCAGTCTACTGCAAACGTTCTACTATAGCCTGAAGTCTACTGCAACATTTCTACTATAGCGAGCAGTCTACTGCAACATTTCTACTATAGCCTGCAGTCTACTGCAACATTTCTACTATAGCGAGCAGTCTACTGCAACATTTCTACTATAGCGTGCAGTCTACTGCAACATTTCTACTATAGTGAACAGTCTACTGCAACATTTCTACTACAGCCTGTAGTCTACTGCAACATCTCTACTATAGCCTGCAGTCTACTGCAACCTTTCTACTTTAGCGTGCAGTCTACTGCAACATTTCTACCATAGCGTGCAGTCTACTGCAACATTTCTACTATAGCCTGCAGTCTACTGCAACATTTCGACCATAGCATGCAATCTACTGCAATATTTCTACTATAGCCTGCAGTCTACTGCAACATTTCTACTATAGTGAACAGTCTACTGCAACATTTCTACTATAGCGTGCAGTCTACTGCAACATTTCTACTATAGTGAACAGTCTACTGCAACATTTCTACTACAGCCTGCAGTCTACTGCAACATCTCTACTATAGCCTGCAGTCTACTGCAACCTTTCTACTTTAGCGTGCAGTCTACTGCAACATTTCTACCATAGCGTGCAGTCTACTGCAACATTTCTACTATAGCCTGCAGTCTACTGCAACATTTCGACCATAGCCTGCAGTCTACTGCAAAATTTCTACTATAGCGTGCAGCCTACTGCAACATTTTTACTATAGTCTGCAGTCTACTGCAACCTTTCTACTATAGCGTGCACTCCTCTGCAACCTTTCTACTATAGCCTGTAGTCTGCTGCAACCTTTCTACTATAGCCTGCAGTCTACTGCAACCTTTCTACTATAGCGAGCAGTCTACTGCAACCTTTCTACTATAGACTGCAGTCTACTGCAACCTTTCTACTATAGCCTGCAGTCTACTGCAACATTTCTACCATAGCATGCAGTCTACTGCAACATTTCTACTATAGCGTGCAGTCTACTGCAAAATTTCTACTATAGCCTGCAGTCTACTGCAACATTTCTACCATAGCATGCAGTCTACTGCAACATTTCTACTATAGTCTGCCGTCTACTGCATCTTTCTACTATAGCCTGCACTCTTCTGCAACCTTTCTACTATAAGCCCTCATTCCGAGTTGATCGCTAGCTGCCGTTGTTCGCAGCGGAGCGATCAGGCTAAAAATGGGCTGTTCTGCGCATGCGTTTGGGGCGCGGTACGCACGCGCAAAGTACTTTCACACAAAACTATGCAGTTTTACACAAGTGTGATTGACAGGAAGTGGGTGTTTCTGGGTGGTAACTGACCATTTTCCGGGAGTGTGCTAAAAAACGCAGGCGTGGCAGGCTAAAACGCAGGAGTGGCTGGGGAAATGGGGGAGTGGCTGGCCGAACGCAGGGCGTTTGTGACGTCAAACCAGGAACTAAACAGACTGCAGTGATCGCAAGGTAGGAGTAGGTTTTGAGCCACTCTGAAACTGCATGAAAATTTTTACGAGCAGTTCTGCTAACCTTTCGGTCGCACTTCTGCTAAGCTAAGATACATTCCCAGAGGGCGGCCGCCTAGCGTGTGCACTGCTGCTAAAAGCAGCTAGCGAGCGATCAACTTGGAATAAGGGCCATAGTGTGCAGTTTACTGCAACCTTTCTACCATAGCCTGCAGTCTACTGCAAAATTTCTACTATAGCGTGCAGTCTACTGCAAAATTTCTACTATAGCGTGCAGTCTACTGCAACATTTTTACTATAGTCTGCAGTCTGCTGCAACCTTTCTACTATAGCGTGCAGTCCTCTGCAACCTTTCTACTATAGCCTGTAGTCTGCTGCAACCTTTCTACTATAGCCTGCAGTCTACTGCAACCTTTCTACTATAGCCTGCAGTCTACTGCAACCTTTCTACTATAGCCTGCAGTCTACTGCAACATTTCTACTATAGCCTGCAGTCTACTGCAACATTTCTACCATAGCATGCAGTCTACTGCAACATTTCTACTATAGCGTGCAGTCTACTGCAAAATTTGTACTATAGCCTGCAGTCTACTGCAACCTTTCTACCACAGCATGCAGTCTACTGCAATATTTCTACTATAGACTGCAGTCTTCTGCAACCTTTCTAACATAGCGTGCAGTCTACTGCAACATTTCTACTATAGCCTGCAGTCTACTGCAACCTTTCTACCATAGCATGCAGTCTACTGCAACATTTCTACTATAGCCTGCAGTCTACTGCAACCTTTCTACCATAGCGTGCAATCTGCTGCAACATTTCTACTATAGCGTGTCAGTCTACTGCAACATTTCTACTATAGCCTGTAGTCTACTGCAACCTTTCTACCATAGCGTGCATTCTACTGCAACATTTCTACTATAGCGTGCAGTCTTCTGCAACATTTTTATTACAGCCTGCAGTCTATTGCAACCTTTCTACTATAGCCTGCAGTCTACTGCAACCTTTCTACTATAGCCTGCAGTCTACTGCAACATTTCTACTATATCCTGCCGTCTACTGCAACCTTTCTACTATAGCCTGCATTCTACTGCAACCTTTCTACTATAGCCTGCAGTCTACTGCAACATTTCTACTATATCCTGCAGTCTACTGCAACCTTTCTACTATAGCATGCAGTCTACTGCAACATTTCTACTATATCCTGCCGTCTACTGCAACCTTTCTACTATAGCATGCAGTCTACTGCAACATTTCTACTATATCCTGCAGTCTACTGCAACCTTTCTACTATAGCCTGCAGTCTACTGCAACATTTCTACTATATCCTGCCGTCTACTGCAACCTTTCTACTATAGCGTGCAGTCTACTGCAAAATTTCTACTATATCCTGCAGTCTACTGCAACCTTTCTACTATAGCCTGCAGTCTACTGCAACATATCTACTATAGCCTGCAGTCTACTGCAACATTTCTACTATAGCCTGCAGTCTACTGCAACATTTCTACTATAGCCTGCAGTCTATTGCAACCTTTCTACTATAGCCTGCTTTCTACTGCAACATTTCTACTATATCCTGCAGTCTACTGCAACCTTTCTACCATAGCGTGCTGTCTGCTGCAACATTTCTACTATAGCCTGCAGTCTACTGCAACATTTCTACTATAGCCTGCAGTCTACTGCAACATTTCTACTATAGCGTGCAGTCTACTGCAATGTCTCTACTATAGCCTGCAGTCTACTGCAACCTTTCTACTATAGCCTGCACTCTACTGCAACGTTTCTGCTATAGCCTGCAGTCTACTGAAACCTTTCTACTATAGCCTGCAGTCTACTGCAACATTTCTATTACAGCCTGCAGTCTACTGCAACCTTTCTACTATAGCCTGCAGTCTACTACAACCTTTCTACTTAAGCCTGCAGTCTACTGCAACATTTCTACCATAGCATGCAGTCTACTGCAACCTTTCTACTATAGCGAGCAGTCTACTGCAACCTTTCTACTATAGACTGCAGTCTACTGCAACCTTTCTACTATAGCCTGCAGTCTACTGCAACATTTCTACCATAGCATGCAGTCTACTGCAACATTTCTACTATAGCGTGCAGTCTACTGCAAAATTTCTACTATAGCCTGCAGTCTACTGCAACATTTCTACCATAGCATGCAGTCTACTGCAACATTTCTACTATAGTCTGCCGTCTACTGCATCTTTCTACTATAGCCTGCACTCTTCTGCAACCTTTCTACTATAAGCCCTCATTCCGAGTTGATCGCTAGCTGCCGTTGTTCGCAGCGGAGCGATCAGGCTAAAAATGGGCTGTTCTGCGCATGCGTTTGGGGCGCGGTACGCACGCGCAAAGTACTTTCACACAAAACTATGCAGTTTTACACAAGTGTGATTGACAGGAAGTGGGTGTTTCTGGGTGGTAACTGACCATTTTCCGGGAGTGTGCTAAAAAACGCAGGCGTGGCAGGCTAAAACGCAGGAGTGGCTGGGGAAATGGGGGAGTGGCTGGCCGAACGCAGGGCGTTTGTGACGTCAAACCAGGAACTAAACAGACTGCAGTGATCGCAAGGTAGGAGTAGGTTTTGAGCCACTCTGAAACTGCATGAAAATTTTTACGAGCAGTTCTGCTAACCTTTCGGTCGCACTTCTGCTAAGCTAAGATACATTCCCAGAGGGCGGCCGCCTAGCGTGTGCACTGCTGCTAAAAGCAGCTAGCGAGCGATCAACTTGGAATAAGGGCCATAGTGTGCAGTTTACTGCAACCTTTCTACCATAGCCTGCAGTCTACTGCAAAATTTCTACTATAGCGTGCAGTCTACTGCAAAATTTCTACTATAGCGTGCAGTCTACTGCAACATTTTTACTATAGTCTGCAGTCTGCTGCAACCTTTCTACTATAGCGTGCAGTCCTCTGCAACCTTTCTACTATAGCCTGTAGTCTGCTGCAACCTTTCTACTATAGCCTGCAGTCTACTGCAACCTTTCTACTATAGCCTGCAGTCTACTGCAACCTTTCTACTATAGCCTGCAGTCTACTGCAACATTTCTACTATAGCCTGCAGTCTACTGCAACATTTCTACCATAGCATGCAGTCTACTGCAACATTTCTACTATAGCGTGCAGTCTACTGCAAAATTTGTACTATAGCCTGCAGTCTACTGCAACCTTTCTACCACAGCATGCAGTCTACTGCAATATTTCTACTATAGACTGCAGTCTTCTGCAACCTTTCTAACATAGCGTGCAGTCTACTGCAACATTTCTACTATAGCCTGCAGTCTACTGCAACCTTTCTACCATAGCATGCAGTCTACTGCAACATTTCTACTATAGCCTGCAGTCTACTGCAACCTTTCTACCATAGCGTGCAATCTGCTGCAACATTTCTACTATAGCGTGTCAGTCTACTGCAACATTTCTACTATAGCCTGTAGTCTACTGCAACCTTTCTACCATAGCGTGCATTCTACTGCAACATTTCTACTATAGCGTGCAGTCTTCTGCAACATTTTTATTACAGCCTGCAGTCTATTGCAACCTTTCTACTATAGCCTGCAGTCTACTGCAACCTTTCTACTATAGCCTGCAGTCTACTGCAACATTTCTACTATATCCTGCCGTCTACTGCAACCTTTCTACTATAGCCTGCATTCTACTGCAACCTTTCTACTATAGCCTGCAGTCTACTGCAACATTTCTACTATATCCTGCAGTCTACTGCAACCTTTCTACTATAGCATGCAGTCTACTGCAACATTTCTACTATATCCTGCCGTCTACTGCAACCTTTCTACTATAGCATGCAGTCTACTGCAACATTTCTACTATATCCTGCAGTCTACTGCAACCTTTCTACTATAGCCTGCAGTCTACTGCAACATTTCTACTATATCCTGCCGTCTACTGCAACCTTTCTACTATAGCGTGCAGTCTACTGCAAAATTTCTACTATATCCTGCAGTCTACTGCAACCTTTCTACTATAGCCTGCAGTCTACTGCAACATATCTACTATAGCCTGCAGTCTACTGCAACCTTTCTACTATAGCCTGCAGTCTACTGCAACATTTCTACTATAGCCTGCAGTCTATTGCAACCTTTCTACTATAGCCTGCTTTCTACTGCAACATTTCTACTATATCCTGCAGTCTACTGCAACCTTTCTACCATAGCGTGCTGTCTGCTGCAACATTTCTACTATAGCCTGCAGTCTACTGCAACATTTCTACTATAGCCTGCAGTCTACTGCAACATTTCTACTATAGCGTGCAGTCTACTGCAATGTCTCTACTATAGCCTGCAGTCTACTGCAACCTTTCTACTATAGCCTGCACTCTACTGCAACGTTTCTGCTATAGCCTGCAGTCTACTGAAACCTTTCTACTATAGCCTGCAGTCTACTGCAACATTTCTATTACAGCCTGCAGTCTACTGCAACCTTTCTACTATAGCCTGCAGTCTACTACAACCTTTCTACTTAAGCCTGCAGTCTACTGCAACATTTCTACCATAGCATGCAGTCTACTGCAACATTTCTACCATAGCATGCAGTCTACTGCAACATTTTTACTATAGTCTGCAGTCTACTGCAACATTTCTACCATAGCATGCAGTCTACTGCAACATTTCTACTATAGCCTGCAGTCTACTGCAACATTTCTACTATAGCGTGCAGTCTACTGCAATGTCTCTACTATAGCCTGCAGTCTACTGCAACCTTTCTACTATAGCCTGCACTCTACTGCAACGTTTCTGCTATAGCCTGCAGTCTACTGAAACCTTTCTACTATAGCCTGCAGTCTACTGCAACATTTCTATTACAGCCTGCAGTCTACTGCAACCTTTCTACTATAGCCTGCAGTCTACTGCAACATTTCTACTATATCCTGCAGTCTACTGCAACCTTTCTACTATAGCCTGCAGTCTACTGCAACCTTTCTACTATAGCCTGCAGTCTACTGCAACCTTTCTACTATAGCCTGCACTCTACTGCAACGTTTCTGCTATAGCCTGCAGTCTACTGAAACCTTTCTACTATAGCCTGCAGTCTACTGCAACATTTCTATTACAGCCTGCAGTCTACTGCAACCTTTCTACTATAGCCTGCAGTCTACTGCAACATTTCTACTATATCCTGCAGTCTACTGCAACCTTTCTACTATATCCTGCCGTCTACTGCAACCTTTCTACTATAGCGTGCAGTCTACTGCAAAATTTCTACTATAGCCTGCAGTCTACTGCAACATATCTACTATAGCCTGCAGTCTACTGCAACCTTTCTACTATAGCCTGCAGTCTACTGCAACCTTTCTACTATAGCCTGCTTTCTACTGCAACATTTCTACTATATCCTGCAGTCTACTGCAACCTTTCTACCATAGCGTGCTGTCTGCTGCAACATTTCTACTATAGCGTGCAGTCTACTGCAACATTTCTACTATAGCCTGCAGTCTACTGCAACATTTCTACTATAGCGTGCAGTCTACTGCAATGTCTCTACTATAGCCTGCAGTCTACTGCAACCTTTCTACTATAGCCTGCACTCTACTGCAACGTTTCTGCTATAGCCTGCAGTCTACTGAAACCTTTCTACTATAGCCTGCAGTCTACTGCAACATTTCTATTACAGCCTGCAGTCTACTGCAACCTTTCTACTATAGCCTGCAGTCTACTACAACCTTTCTACTTAAGCCTGCAGTCTACTGCAACATTTCTACCATAGCATGCAGTCTACTGCAACATTTCTACCATAGCATGCAGTCTACTGCAACATTTTTACTATAGTCTGCAGTCTACTGCAACATTTCTACCATAGCATGCAGTCTACTGCAACATTTCTACTATAGCCTGCAGTCTACTGCAACCTTTCTACTATAGCCTGCTTTCTACTGCAACATTTCTACTATATCCTGCAGTCTACTGCAACCTTTCTACCATAGCGTGCAGTCTGCTGCAACATTTCTACTATAGCGTGCAGTCTACTGCAACATTTCTACTATAGTCTGCAGTCTACTGCAACATTTCTACCATAGCATGCAGTCTACTGCAACCTTTCTACTATAGCGTGCAGTCTACTGCAACCTTTCTACTATAGCCCACAGTCTACTGTAACCTTTCTACTATACCCTGCTGTCTACTGCAACATTTCTACTATAGCCTGCAGTCTACTGCAACCTTTCTACTATAGCCTGCAGTCTACTACAACCTTTCTACTATAGACTGCAGTCTACTGCAAAATTTATATTATAGCCTGCAGTCTACTGCAACATTTCTACTATAGCATGCAGTCTACTGCAACATTTCTATTACAGCCTGCAGTCTACTGCAACCTTTCTACTATAGCATGCAGTCTACTGCAACATTTCTATTACAGCCTGCAGTCTACTGCAACCTTTCTACTATAGCCTGCAGTCTACTGCAACCTTTCTACTATAGCCTGCAGTCTACTGCAACATTTCTACTATATCCTGCCGTCTACTGCAACCTTTCTACTATAGCCTGCATTCTACTGCAACCTTTCTACTATAGCCTGCAGTCTACTGCAACATTTCTACTATATCCTGCAGTCTACTGCAACCTTTCTACTATAGCCTGCAGTCTACTGCAACATTTCTACTATATCCTGCCGTCTACTGCAACCTTTCTACCATAGCGTGCTGTCTGCTGCAACATTTCTACTATAGCGTGCAGTCTACTGCAACATTTCTACTATAGCCTGCAGTCTACTGCAACATTTCTACTATAGCGTGCAGTCTACTGCAATGTCTCTACTATAGCCTGCAGTCTACTGCAACCTTTCTACTATAGCCTGCACTCTACTGCAACGTTTCTGCTATAGCCTGCAGTCTACTGAAACCTTTCTACTATAGCCTGCAGTCTACTGCAACATTTCTATTACAGCCTGCAGTCTACTGCAACCTTTCTACTATAGCCTGCAGTCTACTACAACCTTTCTACTTAAGCCTGCAGTCTACTGCAACATTTCTACCATAGCATGCAGTCTACTGCAACATTTCTACCATAGCATGCAGTCTACTGCAACATTTTTACTATAGTCTGCAGTCTACTGCAACATTTCTACCATAGCATGCAGTCTACTGCAACATTTCTACTATAGCCTGCAGTCTACTGCAACCTTTCTACTATAGCCTGCTTTCTACTGCAACATTTCTACTATATCCTGCAGTCTACTGCAACGTTTCTACCATAGCGTGCAGTCTGCTGCAACATTTCTACTATAGCGTGCAGTCTACTGCAACATTTCTACTATAGTCTGCAGTCTACTGCAACATTTCTACCATAGCATGCAGTCTACTGCAACCTTTCTACTATAGCGTGCAGTCTACTGCAACCTTTCTACTATAGCCCACAGTCTACTGTAACCTTTCTACTATACCCTGCTGTCTACTGCAACATTTCTACTATAGCCTGCAGTCTACTGCAACCTTTCTACTATAGCCTGCAGTCTACTACAACCTTTCTACTATAGACTGCAGTCTACTGCAAAATTTATATTATAGCCTGCAGTCTACTGCAACATTTCTACTATAGCATGCAGTCTACTGCAACATTTCTATTACAGCCTGCAGTCTACTGCAACCTTTCTACTATAGCATGCAGTCTACTGCAACATTTCTATTACAGCCTGCAGTCTACTGCAACCTTTCTACTATAGCCTGCAGTCTACTGCAACCTTTCTACTATAGCCTGCAGTCTACTGCAACATTTCTACTATATCCTGCCGTCTACTGCAACCTTTCTACTATAGCCTGCATTCTACTGCAACCTTTCTACTATAGCCTGCAGTCTACTGCAACATTTCTACTATATCCTGCAGTCTACTGCAACCTTTCTACTATAGCCTGCAGTCTACTGCAACATTTCTACTATATCCTGCCGTCTACTGCAACCTTTCTACTATAGCATGCAGTCTACTGCAAAATTTCTACTATATCCTGCAGTCTACTGCAACCTTTCTACTATAGCCTGCAGTCTACTGCAACATTTCTACTATATCCTGCAGTCTACTGCAACCTTTCTACTATAGCCTGCAGTCTACTGCAACCTTTCTACTATAGCCTGCAGTCTACTGCAACATTTCTACTATATCCTGCCGTCTACTGCAACCTTTCTACTATAGCGTGCAGTCTACTGCAAAATTTCTACTATATCCTGCAGTCTACTGCAACCTTTCTACTATAGCCTGCAGTCTACTGCAACATATCTACTATAGCCTGCAGTCTACTGCAACATATCTACTATAGCCTGCAGTCTACTGCAACCTTTCTACTATAGCCTGCAGTCTACTGCAACATTTCTACTATAGCCTGCAGTCTACTGCAACCTTTCTACTATAGCCTGCTTTCTACTGCAACATTTCTACTATATCATGCAGTCTACTGCAACCTTTCTACCATAGCGTGCAGTCTGCTGCAACATTTCTACTATAGCGTGCAGTCTACTGCAACATTTCTACTATAGCCTGCAGTCTACTGCAACATTTCTACTATAGCGTGCAGTCTACTGCAATGTCTCTACTATAGCCTGCAGTCTACTGCAACCTTTCTACTATAGCCTGCACTCTACTGCAACGTTTCTGCTATAGCCTGCAGTCTACTGAAACCTTTCTACTATAGCCTGCAGTCTACTGCAACATTTCTATTACAGCCTGCAGTCTACTGCAACCTTTCTACTATAGCCTGCAGTCTACTACAACCTTTCTACTTAAGCCTGCAGTCTACTGCAACATTTCTACCATAGCATGCAGTCTACTGCAACATTTCTACCATAGCATGCAGTCTACTGCAACATTTTTACTATATTTTGCAGTCTACTGCAACATTTCTACCATAGCATGCAGTCTACTGCAACATTTCTACTATAGCCTGCAGTCTACTGCAACATTTCTACTATAGCCTGCTTTCTACTGCAACATTTCTACTATATCCTGCAGTCTACTGCAACCTTTCTACCATAGCGTGCAGTCTGCTGCAACATTTCTACTATAGCGTGCAGTCTACTGCAACATTTCTACTATAGTCTGCAGTCTACTGCAACATTTCTACCATAGCATGCAGTCTTCTGCAACCTTTCTACTATAGCGTGCAGTCTACTGCAACCTTTCTACTATAGCCCGCAGTCTACTGTAACCTTTCTACTATACCATGCTGTCTACTGCAACATTTCTACTATAGCCTGCAGTCTACTGCAACCTTTCTACTATAGCCTGCAGTCTACTACAACCTTTCTACTATAGCCTGCAGTCTACTGCAAAATTTCTATTATAGCGTGCAGTCTACCACAAAACAAGTCTACTGCAACATTTCTACTATAGTCTGCAGTCTACTGCAACATTTCTACCATAGCATGCAATCTATCACAACGTTTCTACTGTAGCGTGCAGTCTATTGCAACGTTTCTACTGTAGCGTGCAGTCTATTGCAATGTTTCTGCCATAGCGTGCAGTCAACCGCAACGTTTCTACTATAGCCTGCAGTCTAATGCAACCTTTCTACTATAGCGTGCAGTCTACCGCAACAAGTCTACTGTAATATTTCTACAATAGCGTGCAGTCTACGGCAACGTTTCTATTGTGGCGTACAGTCTACTGCAACGTTTCTACTGTAGCGTGCAGTCTATCGCAACGTTTTTCTACTGTAGCGTGCAGTCTATTGCAACGTTTCTGCCATAGCGTGCAGTCAACCGCAACGTTTCTACTATAGCCTGCAGTCTACTGCAACCTTTCTACTATAGCGTGCAGTATACCGCAACGTTTCTACTATAGCCTGCAGTCTACTGCAACATTTCTATTATAGCGTGCAGTCTACCACAAAACAAGTCTACTGCAATATTTCTACAACAGCGTACAGTCTATTGCAACGTTTCTACTGTAGCGTGCAGTCTATTGCAACGTTTCTACTGTAGCGTGCAGTCTATTGCAACGTTTCTACCATAGCGTGCAGTCAACCGCAACGTTTCTACTATAGCCGGCAGTCTAATGCAACCTTTCTACTATAACGTGCAGTCTACCGCAACAAGTCTACTGTAATATTTCTACAATAGCGTGCAGTCTACTGCAACGTTTCTACTGTAGCGTGCAGTCTATTGCAACGTTTCTACTGTAGCGTGCAGTCTATCGCAATTTTTCTACTGTAGCGTGGTCTATTGCAACGTTTCTGCCATAGCATGCAGTCAACCGCAACGTTTCTACTATAGCCTGCAGTCTACTGCAACCTTTCTACTAAAGCGCGCAGTCTACCGCAACAAGTCTACTGTAATATTTCTACAATAGCGTGCAGTCTACTGAAATGTTTCTACTATAGCGTACTGTCTACCACAATGTTTCTACTATAGCCTGCAGTCTACTGCAACATTTCTACTATAGCCTACAGTCTACTGCAACATTTCTACTATAGCGTACTGTCTACAACAAAACGAGCCAATTGCAACATTTCTATTATAGCGCATTGTCTACCACAAAACGAGCCTATTGCAACGTTTCTATTATAGTGATCTGTCTACCACAAAACAAGTCTATTGCAACATTTCTATTATAGCGCACTGTCTACCACAAAACGAGTCTACTGCAACATTTCTACTATAGCATACTGTCTACCAGAAAACGAGTCTATTGCAACATTTCTGTTATAGCGTACTGTCTACAACAATACGAGTCTACTGCAACATTTCTATTATAGCGTACTGTCCACTGCAATGTCTCTACTATAGCCTGCAGTCTACTGCAACCTTTCTACTATAGCGTGCAGTCTACTGTAACAAGTCTACTGCAATATTTCTACAACAGCGTACAATCTACTGCAACGTTTCTACTGTAGCGTGCAGTCTACCGCAACGTTTCTGCCATAGCGTGCAGTCAACCGCAATGTTTCTACTATAGCCTGCAGTCTACTGCAACCTTTCTACTATAGCGTGCAGTCTACTGCAACAAGTCTACTGCAATATTTCTACAACAGCGTACAATCTACCGCAACGTTTCTACTGTAGCGTGCAGTCTACCGCAACGTTTCTGCCATAGCGTGCAGTCAACCGCAATGTTTCTACTATAGCCTGCAGTCTACTGCAACCTTTCTACTATAGCGTGAAGTCTAAAGCAACAAGTCTACTGCAATATTTCTACAATAGTGTGCAGTCTACGGCAACGTTTCTACTGTGGCGTGCAGTCTACTGCAACATATCTACTATAGCCTGCAGTCTTCTGCAATGTCCTTACTATAGCCTGAAGTCTACTGCAACCTTTCTACTGTAGCGTGCAGTAAACCGCAACAAGTCTACTGCAGTATTTCTACTATAGCGTGCAGGATATGTCATTGTAAGTTAAATGAACAATTTTATTTCCACCAGGGCTCCAAAAATCGAAATGCAAGTGCTGGTAAATGATTGGCGGTACTATAGCGTGCAGTCTACTGCAAACGTTCTACTATAGCCTGCAGTCTACTGCAACATCTCTACTATAGCCTGCAGTCTACTGCAACCTTTCTACTATAGTGTGCAGTCAACTGCAACCTTTCTACTTTAGCGTGCAGTCTACTGCAACCTTTCTACCATAGCGTGCAGTCTACTGCAACATTTCTACTATAGCCTGCAGTCTACTGCAACATTTCGACCATAGCATGCAGTCTACTGCAATATTTCTACTATAGCCTGCAGTCTACTGCAACCTTTCTACCATATCCTGCAGTCTACTGCAAAATTTCTACTATAGCATGCAGTCTACTGCAAAATTTCTACTATAGCGTGCAGTCTACTGCAACATTTTTACTATAGCGTGCACTCCTCTGCAACCTTTCTACTATATCCTGTAGTCTTCTGCAACCTTTCTACTATAGCCTGCAGTCTACTGCAACCTTTCTACTATAGCGAGCAGTCTACTGCAACCTTTCTACTATAGACTGCAGTCTACTGCAACATTTCTACCATAGCATGCAGTCTACTGCAACATTTCTACCATAGCATGCAGTCTACTGCAACCTTTCCACTATAGCCTGCAGTCTACTGCAACATTTCTACCATAGCATGCAGTCTACTGCAATATTTCTACTATAGCCTGAGGTCTTCTGCAACATTTCTACTATAGCATGCAGTCTACTGCAAAATTTCTACTATAGCGTGCAGTCTACTGCAACCTTTCTACTATAGTCTGCCGTCTACTGCAACCTTTCTACTATAGCCTGCAGTCTACTGCAACCTTTCTACTATAGGCCCTCATTCCGAGTTGATCGCTAGCTGCCGTTGTTCGCAGCGGAGCGATCAGGCTAAAAATGGGCTGTTCTGCGCATGCGTTTGGGCCGCGGTACGCATGCACGAAGTACTTTCACACAACACTATGCAGTTTTACACAAGTGTGATTGACAGGAAGTGGGTGTTTCTGGGTGGTAACTGACCATTTTCCAGGAGTGTGCTAAAAAACGCAGGTGTGTCAGGCTAAAACCCAGGAGTGGCTGGGGAAATGGGGGAGTGGCTGGCCGAACGCAGGGCGTTTGTGACGTCAAACCAGGAACTAAACAGACTGCAGTGATCGCAAGGTAGAAGTAGGTTTTGAGCCACTCTGAAACTGCATGAAAATTTTTACGAGCAGTTCTGCTAACCTTTCGGTCGCACTTCTGCTAAGCTAAGATACATTCCCAGAGGGCGGCGGCCTAGCGTGTGCACTGCTGCTAAAAGCAGCTAGCGAGCGATCAACTTGGAATAAGGGCCATAGTGTGCAGTTTACTGCAACCTTTCTACTATAGCCCGCAGTCTACTGTAACCTTTCTACTATACCCTGCTGTCTACTGCAACCTTTCTACTATAGTCTGCAGTCTACTGCAACCTTTCTACCATAGCCTGCAGTCTACTGCAACCTTTCTACTATAGCCTTCAGTCTACTGCAACCTTTATAATATAGCGTGCAGTCTACTGCAACCTTTCTACCATAGCGTGCAGTCTACTGCAACCTTTCTACTATGGCCTGCAGTCTACTGCAACATTTCTACTACAGCCTGCAGTCTACTGCAACCTTTCTACTATAGCGTGTAGTCTACTGCAACATTTCTACTATAACGTGTAGTCTACTGCAACATTTCTACTATAGCCTGCAGTCTACTACAACCTTTCTACTATAGCGTGCAGTCTACTGCAACCTTTCTACCCCAACGTGCAGTCTACTGCAACCTTTCTACTATAGCGTGCAGTCTACTGCAACCTTTCTACTATGGCCTGCAGTCTACTGCAACATTTCTACTATAGCCTGCAGTCTACTACAACCTTTCTACTATAGCCTGCAGTCTACTGCAACCTTTTCTTCTATAGCCTGCAGTCTACTGCAACCTTTTCTTCTATAGCGTGCAGTCTACTGCAACCTTTCTACCACAACGTGCAGTCTACTGCAACCTTTCTACTATAGCGTGCAGTCTACTGCAACCTTTCTAACATAGCGTGCAGTCTACTGCAACATTTATACTATAGCCTGCAGTCTACTGCAACCTTTCTACCATAGCATGCAGTCTACTGCAACATTTATACTATAGCCTGCAGTCTACTGCAACCTTTCTACCATAGCTTGCAGTCTGCTGCAACATTTCTACTATAGCGTGCAGTCTACTGCAACATTTCTACTATAGCCTGCAGTCTACTGCAACCTTTCTACCATAGCGTGCAGTCTGCTGCAACATTTCTACTATAGCGTGCAGTCTTGTGCAACATTTCTACTATAGCCTGCAGTCTACTGCAACATTTCTACTATAGTGTGCAGTCTACTGCAATGTCTCTACTATAGCCTGCAGTCTACCTCAATGTTTCTACTATAGCCTGCAATCTACTGCAACCTTTCTACTATAGCCTGCACTCTACTGCAACCTTTCTGCTATAGCCTGCAGTCTACTGAAACCTTTCTACTATAGCCTGCAGTCTACTGCAACCTTTTCTTCTATAGCATGCAGTCTACTGCAACCTTTCTACCACAACGTGCAGTCTACTGCAACCTTTCTACTATAGCGTGCAGTCTACTGCAACCTTTCTACTATGGCCTGCAGTCTACTGCAACATTTCTACTATAGTCTGCCGTCTACTACAACCTTTCCACTATAGTTTGCAGTCTACTGCAACATTTCTACTATAGCCTGCAGTCTACTGCAACCTTTTCTTCTATAGCGTGCAGTCTACTGCAACCTTTCTACCACAACGTGCAGTCTACTGCAACCTTTCTACTATAGCGTGCATTCTACTGCAACCTTTCTAACATAGCGTGCAGTCTACTGCAACATTTCTACTATAGCCTGCAGTCTCCTGCAACATTTCTACTATAGCGTGCAGTCTGCTGCAACATTTCTATTATAGCTTTCTGTCTACCACAAAACGAGTCTACTGCAATATTTCAACAACATCGTACAGTCTACTGCAACGTTTCTACTGTAGCGTGCAGTCTATCGCAACGTTTCTACTGTAGCGTGCAGTCTATTGCAACGTTTCTGCCATAGCGTGCAGTCAACCGCAATGTTTCTACTATAGCGTGCAGTCTACCGCAACAAGTCTACTGTAATATTTCTACAATAGCGTGCAGTCTACGGCAACGTTTCTACTGTGGCGTGCAGTCTACTGAAATATTTCTACTATAGCGTACTGTCTACCACAATGTTTCTCCTATTGCCTGCAGTCTTCTGCAACCTTCCTACTATAGCCTGCAGTCTACTGCAACATTTCTACTATAGCCTACAGTCTACTGCAACATTTCTACTATAGCCCACAGTCTACTGCAACATTTCTACTATAGCCTACAGTCTACTGCAAAATTTCTACTATAGCGCATTGTCTACCACAAAACGAGTCTATTGCAACGTTTCTATTATAGTGTACTGTCTACCACAAAACAAGGCTATTGCAACATTTCTATTATAGCGCACTGTCTACCACAAAACGAGTCTATTGCAACATTTCTGTTATAGCGTACTGTCTACAACAATACGAGTCTACTGCAACATTTCTACTATAGCCTGCAGTCTACTGTAACCTTTCTACTATAGCGTGCAGTCTATTGCAACAAGTCTACTGCAATTTTTCTACAACAGCGTACAATCTACCACAACGTTTCTACTGTAGCGTGCAGTCTACCGCAACGTTTCTGCCATAGCGTGCAGTCAACCGCAATGTTTCTACTATAGCCTGCAGTCTACGGCAACGTTTCTACTGTGGCGTGCAGTCTACTACAACATATCTACTATAGCCTGCAGTCTTCTGCAATGTCCTTACTATAGCCTGGAGTCTACTGCAACCTTTCTACTGTAGCGTGCAGTAAACCGCAACAAGTCTACTGCAGTATTTCTACAATAGCGTGCAGTCTACGGCTACATTTCTACTGTGGCGTGCAGTCTACCGCAACGTTTCTACCATAGCGTGCAGTCTACGGCTACATTTCTACGGTGGCGTGCAGTCTACTGCAACGTTTCTACCATAGCGTGCAGTTTACGGCAACATTTCTACTGTAGCATGCAGTCTACCGCAACATTTCTACCATAGCATGCAGTCTACCGCAACGTTTCTACCGTAGCATGCAGTCTACCGCAACGTTTCTACCATAGCATGCAGTCTACCGCAACGTTTCTACTATAGAGTGCACTCTACCGCAACGTTTCTACTATAGATTGCACTCTACCGCAACCTTTCTACTATAAGCCACTCATAACTTTATTGTGATTACATAAACCTTTTACTTAAGCTAGCTTATCACTAAATTAAACCACACCACACACTGAAATAAAGACACGGACACAGTAGCTGGAGTTAAAGGTCAGACGATGTTTATTAATCGCTGACCAACTCTTTAAACTAATAATTGAGGCCGAATTAGAATTGAATTGAATATATATTAACTTTAGTTTGGAGTATGGCAAACAGAAAACCGCTGCCAAACACCAGCACCCGTCACCTAGATGACAAACCACCAAACCAAGGAGGGGAGTACACATACCCCGCCTCCTTCCCGCATAACCCGCATTGTGCTGGCCTTACCCCTCTTTCTCTGGCAAACGTTCGGTTCCCGCAGGGGAACGTCTAAATGTCCAACCGCAAGAAAAGGACACACCTGCCGTCCATTTAAAGAGGGAGCCCCACAATGACCACTTATGCCTGTGTGACAGCTGGTTGGCAGCGATTTCCCACCAATCTGGCTTTCAATAGCCCACAGCAAGAACAAAAAACGTAGACGCATTCTGGGAGGGCGGGCGGGCATAAACTGAAAGGCAAGAGGGAGTCTAGCAAGATGGCCACCCCCTATATACTAACCTAAGACCCTCCTCTTCATCCTGATGCACAACCCCTTAAACCAATAGGAAAAAACCAACCGGGAAAACTGATCTGCCTAGCAACTGCTTAGTCATTTAACAACCAATCACAAAAAGTTGATCGCTTATATGGCCTCAGGCTTATGCAGCCTTCAGCTTATCTAAGCCGCTCATAACTTTATTGTGATTACATAAACCTTTTACTTAAGCTAGCTTATCACTAAATAAAACCACACCACACACTGAAATAAAGACACGGACACAGTAGCTGGAGTTAAAGGTCAGACGATGTTTATTAATCGCTGACCAACTCTTTAAACTAATAATTGAGGCCGAATTAGAATTGAATTGAATATATATTAACTTTAGTTTGGAGGATGGCAAACAGAAAACCGCTGCCAAACACCAGCACCCGTCACCTAGATGACAAACCACCAAACCAAGGAGGGGAGTACACATACCCCGCCTCCTTCCCGCATAACCCGCATTGTGCTGGCCTTACCCCTCTTTCTCTGGCAAACGTTCGGTTCCCGCAGGGGAACGTCTAAATGTCCAACCGCAAGAAAAGGACACACCTGCCGTCCATTTAAAGAGGGAGCCCCACAATGACCACTTATGCCTGTGTGACAGCTGGTTGGCAGCGATTTCCCGCCACCAAGGTTTTCCAAACCGCCACTGCCATCCGCAAACAGAACCTTAACCAACCAGAAACTAACTAGCTCTAACGAAAAAGACCGAAAATATCTTCCAGAAAAAACTGCACTCCTTCCGGAGAAAGGTGAACCCCATCGTCTCTATAGAACTGCCTGTTCCGCAGCACCAGCAGAGGATGCTTAATTGCCACTCCGCCTATGGCCTTGACAAACAGAGACACCGTCGAGTTCACCTTTTTGCGTGCTTTCTCCAGCGCCGAGAAACGCACCGCACCACGCCAATGGAAACGGGGCACCATTTCCGACCAGACAATGCATACCCCAGGCCAGTGACAACGTATCGCCACCACATCCGCCTTTATAGACAAAATCAAGTCTATGCCTTTAACTCGGCCCAGATCATTACCACCCAGATGAATGATAATACAACTGGGGCGACCCCAGCGGCGCTCCCTAGAAAAAAGGACGCGCAACAAATCACCCCATAACATGCCCCTAACACCTAACCATCTAAATTGCCGGGACCCAAAAATCTCAGTCGCCCTAGATGCCATGGGATGTTTCTCCGCCCAAAAAACATATGAATGACCAACCATCCATATGTGGTCTCCAAAATTGCTGACAGCTGTAAAAGAAAATATCCTAATGTCAGATTATGCACATAATCTGTAACTTAAACACAACGTAACCAATAAAACCCAAGTGAAGGAGAAAACTCAAAAAACCTCCCGTGGACCTTGGTAGAACAGCCAATTGAAATTAGGCCCCCTCGGAGGAAAAATTTTAAAAATTCGCTTCACACCCTCGATTCCTGAACCGTAAGCGTTCAAAAACCGACGAGTAAACACGTTTTTGGGTTAGCGCAACAGGCGCACTTATAACTTATCTATACGGACATAGGACTTATAGGAGGCCGACTTCCAGCGACCCAACTCCCGAATAGCCGCTGGTGATGAACCAGCGGCCGCCGCATGGGTAGCCGCCCCAATCCGAAAGGAATGAGTACCGAAGTCCGCCTCCTGCAAGCCCAACGCCGTCAAACATTTCTTGAACACCGATGAGAACTGAAACTTTGTCAGAGGGTCCAACTGCGCGTGCACCAGCAACTGGTTGCCCCCCGGAGGTCTTAACCGCACATACTCTTGCGTCAACCGCAGCGGGCAAACGCCCATACCTCCCTGAGCCTCCAAGGACAACCAGCGACCCCGACCTGTTTGATCTGTCTTGGACCGCACAATCCTACAGAGCAACAGGCCCTCCTGCAAGCGCACATTCTCGTAGAGCAGACCCGATTCCCGGGACGCCTTGCTGCTCGCCACTAGCTCGCTCACCCGAAAAGCCCCGAAAAAGGCCAGGGCATACGCGCTACTAAACAATGCCACCTCAAATTCCGAGGACGCAATCCGAGGTAGCACACGCAGCAATTCCGCTAGCAGCTGCAACGTTATAGGCCTACGTGAATCCGCAGGCGCCGGGTGCAACCTAGCCCAACCTTTCAGCGCTCTGGAAAGGACAAACGACCCCGTGGGGTCCGTTGTCCCGTGGAGTCGCGAGTGAAAGGCGATGCCCGCAAGGGCAGTAGCCATGGCCGCTTTTGACCTACCGTTTTGGTAATGCTCCCAAACAAAGGTCAACAGGGCGTCGGCCGAGGACTCACCTGCTACCCCGTACCTACTCTGAAAGGCTGACCAATCCCGCCATGCAGCATCATACGCTCGTAGCGTAGAGGGAGCCAGTGCACACCTGGCCAACGCCGTTAGACCGCTTCGACCATCTGCCAGACAGAAGGTGGGCACTGTAACCCCTCTGCCTCCGCTCCCGGAACCAACGTCCTGAATTTGTCAAACTGGAACCGGGACAATGCATCCGCAATTCCATTGTCAACTCCAGGTACGTGGCGAGCCCTAAAATTAATATTGCGCTGCAAACAAACCAACACTAAATGCCTTAGCAATCGCAGCGCCTGCGGAGATGAGGAACGCTGGTTATTAATCGCATGCTCTACCCCTAAGTTGTCGCAAAGAAACAAAATGTCCCTATTTGCGAACCGTCCGGCCCATAACTCAAGCGCCACTAAGATCGGGAACAATTCCAGCAGAAGCAGGTTCTTGGTAAACCCATGCGTTACCCAAGATGCCGGCCAGGCCGCAGCGCACCATGAGCCAGCGAAGAACGCGCCGAAACCTCGACTGCCTGAAGCATCCGTGAACAACTGCAGCTGCTTACTGGAACAACAAGGAGCGGGCCACAACACTTCCCTGTTGAAGGACACCAGGAACGAGACCCAAATCCGCAAATCATCCTTGATCTCGCGGGAAAGGTACACGGAGTGATTCTGTCGAACCGTCCCCGCGGTGGCCCGCTCAAGTTTGCGACAGAAAATCCTACCCATGGGGATAATCCGACACGCAAAATTGAGAGAACCAAGCAAGGACTGCACCTGTTTAAGCCGAACCCTGCGTTTTCCTAAACAGTCTGTAATCAAACCCAATAGTTTCCGCACCTTATCCTCGGGCAAGCGACAGCACCCCCCTACCGTGTCAATCTCGATACCTAAATAGCTAAGACAAGTGCAAGGACCCTCGCACTTATCCTGCGCAACCGGTACCCCTAAAGCGCAGAATAACGACCTGGCCACCGAGAGAATGTCCCCACAGACCGAACTGTCTCCGGGGCCTACAAAAAGAAAGTCATCCAGGTAGTGAGCCACCCCCATCTGCCCGGAGGCGGTCTGGACGCACCAGTGCAAAAACGTGCTAAAGCACTCAAAGTAGGCGCAGGAGACAGAGCAACCCATGGGGAGACACCGATCGACGTAGAATTCGCCCCCTATTTTGAAACCCAGAAACCGCAGGGAATCTGGGTGTAGCGGGAGTAGCCGAAAGGCCGACTCCACGTCCAATTTTGCCAACAGACTCCCCGGACCACAATCCCGCACTAATCGCAGCGCGTCGTCAAACGACTGATATTGAACTCTGCATTGGGCTTCCGGGATAGCGTCGTTGACCGACAGCCCCGGCGGGTGCGACAAGTGCTGTATCAAACGAAACTTACCTATGGCCTTCTTGGGCACTACCCCTACTGGGGAAATGCACAAGGAGGGCAACGGGGAAAGGGCGTAGGGCCCAGCCATGCGCCCCAGCCCAATCTCCCCGTCAACCTTCCGCCGGACTTCCTGCGGGAATTCCCGAGCCGATCTCAAATTCTGGCGTGCAACCACATACACCGAATCCGGGATTGGCAAACGAAAACCGTGCTGAAAGCCCTGCAAGAGAAACAATGCCGCCGACTCATCGGGGTACAAGGTAAGCCAGCGCTGCAACTCGGGAACTATAATCGGGGAGAAGGCCTTACTTGCCAATTCCACCGGCCTCGGTGGAAGCGGCAGGCTTACCGCCTGTCGCCGCGGTGCATTCCTTGGCCGGGTGACTGGCTCCGCACAACCTGCATGAGTGGCGAAAACGACAGCCCGTTCCTTTGCCGCATTTGCCGTCGTTGTAGGCAAAGCACTTGCCTTTTCCCGTCAATCGAGAAGCCACCGCCCCGGCCGCCCCGGGCTTCTTGGCCGTGACGTCCGGGGTGGGTTTGACCTGCTGCGTGACCTCCAACCACACCTCAACATCCTTAAAACCCGCGGGCAGGGTGGGGTTGCCATCCTGATTGCGACGAAACTTCTCGTCGTAATCCCGCCACGCGGAACCCTTGGATTTTAAGTACATATCGTGTACTAAAAACAAATATTTCACCAAGTTGGCATACTCCGCGGGACGCGATTCCGTGTAGCAAGCCATGAACACCAAAAACCCACGCAGCCACTGGTGAAAATTGCGAAACGCATTTTCCCCAATACCACCCGGTTTCTTGGCCGCGTCAAAACCCTGCCGCATTTCCTCTGTAAGGGTGAATATGTCTACATACTTCCCCTTACGTATTTTTTCCCGCATGCGCTTACGAACCCCTCTTGTCACTGCCGTGTTGGCGCAATGTACCATCTCGCCGTAACGGGGAGGGTCGGAGGGGACCACCTGCGCAGGAGCGGCCACCTTGTGCGCCTCCTTGGCCATTCGCCGCGCGATGAGCCTAGCTAATTTACGCGGGCGCCGCGGAGAGCCGGATGATACGCTGCTAGAAGACGAGGAACTACAAGTTGAAACGTGTAAAGGAATATTTAGCTCACCGGAGTTTGAAGGACCCGGAACCGCGTCGTCCGCTGCACCCGCCTCCGCTGATGGCCGTACCTCCAAGTTCGCAGTCGCGCTTGTCCGTGACCTTCGCCTCGTGACGGGCGTAGCCCCTGAATTAGACGGAACCTGCAAGGGAGAAAAAGAGGGGACAACCGGCACCGGGGGAACCAGAACATCATTAACACTTGTCCGCAAATGCGGAGGCGGAGAGCCCGTCCCCCCGTTCCGTGGCGGATGGCCGCCCGGCAGCTGCAGGGAGGGGGCCCCCGCCGAGGTGTACCCGATCGACTGCGTAAAGGCTGACCCGCTCACTGCACCGAAACTCGCGGGGTAAGACGGCCGCCACGCCGTATGCGGCGGGCAGCCGCCCGCCCCCGCCCATCCGTATGACGCCGGAAGGAACTGAGGGGGCGCCGCGAGAGGGGGCCAACTCTGTGCCACCTGATACCCACCGCCCGGTGCTTGCCCTGACTGCAGGCCCGCAAAGGCCGGCAAGGGCACCGCGACTCGGGGGCCACCGACCGACCACGTGGACTGCACGCCGGCGCCCGCGCTGGCCCCGTGCGGGGAAAACTGTGTGCCGGACACCGTCATGAAGCCCATGGAAGGCATGCTGGCGGCTAAGGGGAATGCTGGAGCCGGAGGCCACGCAAAACCCCCGGGGAAGGACTGGCTCCCCGCGAAGCCTTGCTGCGCTGCTACCGAAAGCACCCCGCCGGGCGTCATATAAGCCGCCGAGACGGATGTCTGTGTGGACCCAAACTGAAAAGGACCGGGAAGGGCGTGGAGAGGGGTTTGAAAACCGACGAGCGGGGGCGCCGTTAATGGCGTCGGGGCGTCTGACACCCAGGAGGAGCCCGAGCAGGCCACCGAGGCCGGGGGAAAACCCTGCCATGTGACTGCCGCCGGGGCGGGTGTGGCGGCCGCCGCTGCCACGTCCCCCGCCCCGGCGACACTAGGCCCAAACGGCCCAATATTATTTAAATTGAGGTGCGGTGTGCTAAACCCCCCGCTGGAGGGGGGTAGTATGGGGCCCTGTATTGTCCCGGGGACAGCGGGAGCCGCTACCCGCTGCCCTGGGCTCATATCCCCCAGCTGCATATTGACACCCCCCTCGCCCCCCGCAGCTCTGCCGCGGCAGTCCGGCACAGCTTGTGCCCCCAGGACGCCGCCGAGAGCCGACCGCGGGGATGGAGGAGGAGGGCCGGAGGCACTTATGGAAGGAGGGAGGGAAGTCGTTTCGCCCACGGGAGACGCCGGGGAGCGCGGCCCAGCCGGACCGCGCGCACCCGTGCCACGTGCAGAGCGGCCGCCGGCCGCCGGAGGGGAAGTGCTGCAGACGCCCGAGGCAGGAGGGAGAGGAGAGGCCCGTCCCGCTGCGAGCGCCGGGACGCGCGGCCCGGCCGAGCCGCGCGCATCGGCACCACGTGACGAGCGGCCGCTGGCCGCCCGTCTCCGTGCGGCAGGGGAGCGGGCTGTAACTGCCCGTCCCCGCCGCCTGTCTGAAACAGGGGGAAGTCCTCTCTGTGGCGCAACGCTCGGGGAGCGGGAGCGGAAGGCGCTCCCCGCATCCACGAGGCGCCGGGGGGGGGGGAGCTGCACGTTTTGGACGAGGCATGGCAGAGGGGGGAGAATCTGCAAAAGTATACAATGACACGCAGAGAGGGGGCACAGCACTGTATAATGCCCTAGAGAAGGCAAATGAAATTCAAAAAAAAACAAAACAAAAACAATTTACAGGCAGTGAAAATAAGCAATAGTATTTATCCTTCCTGGGGCATAAACTGAAAGGCAAGAGGGAGTCTAGCAAGATGGCCACCCCCTATATACTAACCTAAGACCCTCCTCTTCATCCTGATGCACAACCCCTTAAACCAATAGGAAAAAACCAACCGGGAAAACTGATCTGCCTAGCAACTGCTTAGTCATTTAACAACCAATCACAAAAAGTTGATCGCTTATATGGCCTCAGGCTTATGCAGCCTTCAGCTTATCTAGTGTGCAGTCTACCGCAATAAGTCTTCTGCAATATTTCTACAATAGCTTGCAGTCTATGGCAACATTTCTACTGTGGCGTGCAGTCTACCGCAACGTTTCTACCATAGCGTGCAGTCTACTGCAATTTTCTACCATAGGGTACAGTCTGCTATAATTCGCAGTCTATCGCAAACTTTTCTGCTATAGTGTACAATCTTCCACAATGTTTCTACCATAGGGTGCAGGGTATCCGGACTCCAGGTTGACACCAATAAGGTCGACGCCAATCGGCCGACACCTGAAATAGGTCGACATGAGCAAGTTCAACGTGGAAAAAGGTCGACATGATTTTTCACATTTTCCTTAACTTTTTCATACTTTACGATCCACATGGACTACAATTGGGAACGGTAACCTTCGCGAGCCATACGAGGGGACACAGTGCACTAATTGGGGTTCCTGGTCACATTATGGAGAAAATGACACCAAAAAAACACAAAAAACTCATGTTGACCTTTTTCCATGTTGACCTTTTGCCCATGTTGACCTATTTCAGGTGTCGACCTAAGGTGTGTCGACCAGTTGGTGTCGACTGAGTCCCAGACCCTACAGTCTACCGCAACGTTTCTACTATAGGGTACAGTCTACTGCAACGTTTCTATTATAATGTGGTCTACTGAATGTGTCTACTTTAGCCTGCAGTCTTCTGCAATATAGTTATATTAGACTGCATGCTATCAGGGCTGGATTAAGCCTTGGGGGTGCCCGGGGCACTTAAGACAGGGGTTCCCGGTGGAAGGTGTGGGTTGTACATTAGATTGTACATAGCTCCCAACATGACCCATTCCAGGAGGGACAAAATGCTCTCTACCTGGACTTCCCACTTAATATATGATTGACGTCACCTGTGTTGAACTATTTAATTGATAAGAAAGGTATTTCAACACAGATGATTGCAATCAGAAATTAAGAGGGAAGTCTAGGTAAACATTTTGTTCCTCCTGGAATGGGTCATGTTAGGATGTATGGATTCTGTATATTAAATTTAAAGCAATGGTGTATATTAGTTTTAAACTAATAGTTTAATAAAGGCTGGATACTGTTTATAGCTCCATCTAACTGAAAGACATCTATTTTATAACATTTCCTTGTAGTGGAACAAAGACAACGTAACCTTAAAATACACATCGAAAAATAAAATAATGTATCTCGTCTCATGCAAGAATAGCAGCACTGGGACAGGACTCAGGAGGACTCTGTCTGTCTCTCTCTCTCTCTAGATCCTCATTGGATAATAAGTTACACAAGGCCCATACATCCTGGCAGGGAAGAGGAGAACCTGGGATCCCTGTGTCACTTACAGCTCTCTCCACTCTCCTAGCTCTCCTCTGGTCGGAAAGCTCTGTCGGTAGCTCATGAAACATAATATTCCTGTGTCTCTACCTGCACTGCATACTGTTCTGCTCACGTTCTGGCTGCTTGTTCTGCTGCTGCTTAAGAGGGAAAGCTAGGGATGTCAGTGTGCTCTGGCCGGGGGGGGGGGGGGGGGGGGGCTGACAAAGGGGAACCCAGGGTACTGTATGCCCTGCATTTCCCCCTTAATCTGGCTATGCATGCTATAGTCTACTATAGCGTGCAGTGGGATGCGTTTGGTATTCCGGCAGTCTGTATGCAGGCAGTCATGTGAGTGACGCCGGAATCCAGACACCACTTGGGAGATCGGCACTGGCACATCAACCGCCGGAATGCTGAAGGTGAGATTCGGGGTAAGGTTAGGGCCCAGGGGGAGGGTTAGGGTTAGGCACTAGGGGGTGGTTAGCCGTAGCTGCTACTCGACGAGCGTTAGTCCTATCAGCCACCCCCCCAAGGGTTAGGGTAGGGGGCAGGAGAGGGGTAAAATACTTACCCCTGTCCGGTGCCGGGGTCCACATTGATGTTTCTACTATAGCCCGTTTCGGCAGACCATATACGGCGTGAGTAAGCCATGCCATGCGTTCCACCGCACAGTTTTGTACTAAATATGCATCTTATTCACATCACTAATGTACAACGCAAATAAGATGGTAAGTTCAGCAGAAAAGATCAATAGTCCGATAGCTAGCTATGGCGAAGCGTCCGAGTCGCTCCATGTGTCTTGTGCCATATGGAACAAAAAGGATGGGTGTATCAGGATTCGTCTGTAGTATACAGTCTAATGCAGGGCTGGCCAAACCAGTCCTCGAGATCTACCAACGGTTCACATTTTCCAGCCCACCTAGCTAGAGCACAGGTGTAGTCATTACTAATTAAGATGTGCTGCATTCATTCCTAACTGACAATTCTACAGATCTCCAGGAGGCCTGGAAAACATGAACTGTTGGTAGATCTCGAGGACCGGTTTGGCCAGCCCTGGTCTAATGCAACCTTTCATCGATACAGTGCACTGCACTGCTTCCTCTATTGCGTGCACAGTATCTATAGAGTGCACTGCACTGTTTCCTCTATTGCGTGTACAGTATCTATAGAGTGCACTGCACTGTTTCCTCTATAGCGTGTACAGTATCTATAGAGTGAACTGCACTGTTTCCTCTATTGCGTGTACACTACAGTATCTGTAGAGTGCACTGCACTGTTTCCTCTATTGCGTGTACAGTATCTATAGAGTGCACTGCACTGTTTCCTCTATTGCGTGTACAGTATCTATAGAGTGCACTGCACTGTTTCCTCTATTGCGTGCACAGTATCTATAGAGCGCACTGCACTGTTTCCTCTATTGCGTGTATAGTATCTATAGAGTGCACTGCACTGTTTCCTCTATTGCGTGCACAGTATCTATAGAGCGCACTGCACTGTTTCCTCTATTGCGTGTTCAGTAGCTATAGAGTGCACTGCACTGTTTCCTCTATTGTGTGTACAGTATCTATACAGTGCACTGCACTGTTTCCTCTATTGCGTGTACAGTATCTATAGAGTGCACTGCACTGTTTCCTCTATTGCGTGTACAGTATCTATAGAGTGCACTGCACTGTTTCCTCTATTGCGTGTACAGTATCTATAGAGTGCACTGCACTGTTTCCTCTATTGCGTGCACAGTATCTATAGAGTGCACTGCACTGTTTCCTCTATTGCGTGCACAGTATCTATAGAGTGCACTGCACTGTTTCCTCTATTGCGTGTACAGTATCTATAGAGTGCACTGCACTGTTTCCTCTATTGCGTGTACAGTATCTATAGAGTGCACTGCACTGTTTCCTCTATTGCGTGTACAGTATCTATAGAGTGCACTGCACTGTTTCCTCTATTGCGTGTACAGTATCTATAGAGTGCACTGCACTGTTTCCTCTATTGCGTGTACAGTATCTATAGAGTGCACTGCACTGTTTCCTCTATTGGGTGTACAGTATCTATAGAGTGCACTGCACTATTTCCTCTATTGCGTGTACAGTATCTATACAGTGCACTGCACTGTTTCCTCTATTGCGTGTACAGTATCTACAGAGTGCACTGCACTGTTTCCTCTATTGCGTGCACAGTATCTATAGAGTGCACTGCACTGTTTCCTCTATTGCGTGCACAGTATCTATAGAGTGCACTGCACTGCTTCCTCTATTGCGTGTACAATATCTATAGAGTGCACTGCACTGTTTCTCTATTGCGTGTACAGTATCTATAGCGTGCACTGCACTGTTTCCTCTATTGCGTGTACAGTATCTATAGCGTGCACTGCACTCTTTCCTCTATTGCGTGCACAGTATCTGTAGAGTGCACTGCACTGTTTCCTCTATTGCGTGTACAGTATCTATAGAGTGCACTGCACTGCTTCCTCTATTGCGTGCACAGTATTTATAGAGTGCACTGCACTGTTTCCTCTATTGCGTGTACAGTATCTATAGAGTGCACTGCACTGTTTCCTCTATTGCGTGCACAGTATCTATAGAGTGCACTGCACTGTTTCCTCTATTGCGTGCACAGTATCTATAGAGTGCACTGCACTGTTTCCTCTATTGCGTGTACAGTATCTATAGAGTGCACTGCACTGTGTCCTCAATTGCGTGTACAGTATCTATAGAGCGCACTGCACTGTTTCCTCTATTGCGTGTACAGTATCTATAGAGCGCACTGCACTGTTTCCTCTATTGCGTGTACAGTATCTATAGAGCGCACTGCACTGTTTCCTCTATTGCGTGTACAGTATCTATAGAGTGCACTGCACTGTTTCCTCTATTGCGTGCACAGTATCTATAGAGCGCACTGCACTGTTTCCTCTATTGCGTGTTCAGTAGCTATAGAGTGCACTGCACTGTTTCCTCTATTGCGTGTACAGTATCTATAGAGCGCACTGCACTGTTTCCTCTATTGTGTGTACAGTATCTATACAGTGCACTGCACTGTTTCCTCTATTGCGTGTACAGTATCTATAGAGTGCACTGCACTGTTTCCTCTATTGCGTGTACAGTATCTATAGAGTGCACTGCACTGTTTCCTCTATTGCGTGTACAGCATCTATAGAGTGCACTGCACTGTTTCCTCTATTGCGTGCACAGTATCTATAGAGTGCACTGCACTGTTTCCTCTATTGCGTGCACAGTATCTATAGAGTGCACTGCACTGTTTCCTCTATTGCGTGTACAGTATCTATAGAGTGCACTGCACTGTTTCCTCTATTGCGTGTACAGTATCTATAGAGTGCACTGCACTGTTTCCTCTATTGCGTGTACAGTATCTATAGAGTGCACTGCACTGTTTCCTCTATTGCGTGTACAGTATCTATAGAGTGCACTGCACTGTTTCCTCTATTGCGTGTACAGTATCTATAGAGTGCACTGCACTGTTTCCTCTATTGCGTGTACAGTATCTATAGAGTACACTGCACTGTTTCCACTATTGGGTGTACAGTATCTATAGAGTGCACTGCACTATTTCCTCTATTGCGTGTACAGTATCTATACAGTGCACTGCACTGTTTCCTCTATTGCGTGTACAGTATCTACAGAGTGCACTGCACTGTTTCCTCTATTGCGTGCACAGTATCTATAGAGTGCACTGCACTGTTTCCTCTATTGCGTGCACAGTATCTATAGAGTGCACTGCACTGCTTCCTCTATTGCGTGTACAATATCTATAGAGTGCACTGCACTGTTTCTCTATTGCGTGTACAGTATCTATAGCGTGCACTGCACTGTTTCCTCTATTGCGTGTACAGTATCTATAGCGTGCACTGCACTCTTTCCTCTATTGCGTGCACAGTATCTGTAGAGTGCACTGCACTGTTTCCTCTATTGCGTGTACAGTATCTATAGAGTGCACTGCACTGCTTCCTCTATTGCGTGCACAGTATTTATAGAGTGCACTGCACTGTTTCCTCTATTGCGTGTACAGTATCTATAGAGTGCACTGCACTGTTTCCTCTATTGCGTGCACAGTATCTATAGAGTGCACTGCACTGTTTCCTCTATTGTGTGCACAGTATCTATAGAGTGCACTGCACTGTTTCCTCTATTGCGTGTACAGTATCTATAGAGTGCACTGCACTGTGTCCTCAATTGCGTGTACAGTATCTATAGAGCGCACTGCACTGTTTCCTCTATTGCGTGTACAGTATCTATAGAGCGCACTGCACTGTTTCCTCTATTGCGTGTACAGTATCTATAGAGCGCACTGCACTGTTTCCTCTATTGCGTGTACAGTATCTATAGAGTGCACTGCACTGTTTCCTCTATTGCGTGTACAGTATCTATAGAGTGCACTGCACTGTTTCCTCTATTGCGTGTACAGTATCTATAGAGTGCACTGCACTGTTTCCTCTATTGCGTGCACAGTATCTATAGAGTGCACTGCACTGTTTCCTCTATTGCGTGTACAGTATCTATAGAGTGCACTGCACTGTTTCCTCTATTGCGTGTACAGTATCTATAGAGTGCACTGCACTGTTTCCTCTATTGCGTGTACAGTATCTATAGAGTGCACTGCACTGTTTCCTCTATTGCGTGTACAGTATCTATAGAGTGCACTGCACTGTTTCCTCTATTGCGTGTACAGTATCTATAGAGTACACTGCACTGTTTCCACTATTGGGTGTACAGTATCTATAGAGTGCACTGCACTATTTCCTCTATTGCGTGTACAGTATCTATACAGTGCACTGCACTGTTTCCTCTATTGCGTGTACAGTATCTATAGAGTGCACTGCACTGTTTCCTCTATTGCGTGCACAGTATCTATAGAGTGCACTGCACTGCTTCCTCTATTGTGTGTACAATATCTATAGAGTGCACTGCACTGTTTCTCTATTGCGTGTATAGTATCTATAGCGTGCACTGCACTGTTTCCTCTATTGCGTGTACAGTATCTATAGCGTGCACTGCACTCTTTCCTCTATTGTGTGCACAGTATCTATAGAGTGCACTGCACTGTTTCCTCTATTGCGTGTACAGTATCTATAGAGTGCACTGCACTGCTTCCTCTATTGCGTGCACAGTATTTATAGAGTGCACTGCACTGTTTCCTCTATTGCGTGTACAGTATCTATAAAGTGCACTGCACTCTTTCCTCTATTGTGTGCACAGTATCTATAGAGTGCACTGCACTGTTTCCTTTATTGGGTGTACAGTATCTATAGAGTGCACTGCACTGTTTCCTCTATTGCGTGTACAGTATCTATAGAGTGCACTGCACTGTTTCCTCTATTGGGTGTACAGTATCTATAGAGTGCACTGTACTGTTTCCTCTATTGCGTGTACAGTATCTATAGAGTGCACTGCACTGTTTCCTCTATTGCGTGCACAGTATCTATAGAGTGCACTGCACTGTTTCCTCTATTGCGTGTACAGTATCTATAGAGTGCACTGCACTGTTTCCTCTATTGCGTGTACAGTATCTATAGAGTGCACTGCACTGTTTCCTCTATTTCGTGTACAGTATCTATAGAGTGCACTGCACTGTTTCCTCTATTGCGTGTACAGTATCTATAGAGTGCACTGCACTGTTTCCTCTATTGCGTGTATAGTATCTTTAGAGTGCACTGCACTGTTTCTCTATTGCGTGTACAGTATCTATAGAGTGCACTGCACTGTTTCCTCTATTGCGTGTACAGTATCTATAGAGTGCACTGCACTGTTTCCTCTATTGCGTGTACAGTATCTATAGAGTGCACTGCACTGCTTCCTCTATTGCGTGCACAGTATCTATAGAGTGCACTGCACTGTTTCCTCTATTGCGTGCACAGTATCTATAGAGTGCACTGCACTGTTTCCTCTATTGCGTGTACAGTATCTATAGAGTGCACTGCACTGTTTCCTCTATTGCGTGTACAGTATCTATAGAGTGCACTGCACTGTTTCCTCTATTGCGTGTACAGTATCTATAGAGTGCACTGCACTGTTTCCTCTATTGCGTGTACAGTATCTATAGAGTGCCATGCACTGTTTCCTCTATTGCGTGTACTATATCTATAGAGTGCCATGCACTGTTTCCTCTATTGCGTGCACAGTATCTATAGAGTGCACTGCACTGTTTCCTCTATTTCGTGTACAGTATCTATAGAGTGCACTGCACTGTTTCCTCTATTGCGTGTACAGTATCTATAGAGTGCACTGCACTGTTTCCTCTATTGCGTGTACAGTATCTATAGAGTGCACTGCACTGCTTCCTCTATTGCGTGCACAGTATCTACAGAGTGCACTGCACTGTTTCCTCTATTGCGTGCACAGTATCTAGAGAGTGCACTGCACTGTTTCCTCTATTGCGTGTACAGTATCTATAGAGTGCACTGCACTGTTTCCTCTATTGCGTGCACAGTATCTATAGAGTGCACTGCACTGTGTCCTCAATTGCGTGTACAGTATCTATAGAGCGCACTGCACTGTTTCCTCTATTGCGTGTACAGTATCTATAGAGCGCACTGCACTGTTTCCTCTATTGCGTGTACAGTATCTATAGAGTGCACTGCACTGTTTCCTCTATTGCGTGTTCAGTATCTATAGAGTGCACTGCACTGTTTCCTCTATTGCGTGTACAGTATCTATAGAGTGCACTGCACTGTTTCCTCTATTGCGTGCACAGTATCTATAGAGTGCACTGCACTGTTTCCTCTATTGCGTGTACAGTATCTATAGAGTGCACTGCACTGTTTCCTCTATTGCGTGTACAGTATCTATAGAGTGCACTGCACTGTTTCCTCTATTGCGTGTACAGTATCTATAGAGTGCCATGCACTGTTTCCTCTATTGCGTGTACTATATCTATAGAGTGCCATGCACTGTTTCCTCTATTGCGTGCACAGTATCTATAGAGTGCACTGCACTGTTTCCTCTATTTCGTGTACAGTATCTATAGAGTGCACTGCACTGTTTCCTCTATTGCGTGTACAGTGTCTATAGAGTGCACTGCACTGTTTCCTCTATTGCGTGTACAGTATCTATAGAGTGCACTGCACTGCTTCCTCTATTGCGTGTACAGTATCTATAGAGTGCACTGCACTGTTTCCTCTATTGCGTGTTCAGTATCTATAGAGTGCACTGCACTGTTTCCTCTATTGCGTGTACAGTATCTATAGAGTGCACTGCACTGTTTCCTCTATTGCGTGCACAGTATCTATAGAGTGCACTGCACTGTTTCCTCTATTGCGTGTACAGTATCTATAGAGTGCACTGCACTGTTTCCTCTATTGCGTGTACAGTATCTATAGAGTGCACTGCACTGTTTCCTCTATTGCGTGTACAGTATCTATAGAGTGCCATGCACTGTTTCCTCTATTGCGTGTACTATATCTATAGAGTGCCATGCACTGTTTCCTCTATTGCGTGCACAGTATCTATAGAGTGCACTGCACTGTTTCCTCTATTTCGTGTACAGTATCTATAGAGTGCACTGCACTGTTTCCTCTATTGCGTGTACAGTATCTATAGAGTGCACTGCACTGTTTCCTCTATTGCGTGTACAGTATCTATAGAGTGCACTGCACTGCTTCCTCTATTGCGTGCACAGTATCTACAGAGTGCACTGCACTGTTTCCTCTATTGCGTGCACAGTATCTAGAGAGTGCACTGCACTGTTTCCTCTATTGCGTGTACAGTATCTATAGAGTGCACTGCACTGTTTCCTCTATTGCGTGCACAGTATCTATAGAGTGCACTGCACTGTGTCCTCAATTGCGTGTACAGTATCTATAGAGCGCACTGCACTGTTTCCTCTATTGCGTGTACTATATCTATAGAGTGCCATGCACTGTTTCCTCTATTGCGTGCACAGTATCTATAGAGTGCACTGCACTGTTTCCTCTATTTCGTGTACAGTATCTATAGAGTGCACTGCACTGTTTCCTCTATTGCGTGTACAGTATCTATAGAGTGCACTGCACTGTTTCCTCTATTGCGTGTACAGTATCTATAGAGTGCACTGCACTGCTTCCTCTATTGCGTACACAGTATCTACAGAGTGCACTGCACTGTTTCCTCTATTGCGTGCACAGTATCTAGAGAGTGCACTGCACTGTTTCCTCTATTGCGTGTACAGTATCTATAGAGTGCACTGCACTGTTTCCTCTATTGCGTGCACAGTATCTATAGAGTGCACTGCACTGTGTCCTCAATTGCGTGTACAGTATCTATAGAGCGCACTGCACTGTTTCCTCTATTGCGTGTACAGTATCTATAGAGCGCACTGCACTGTTTCCTCTATTGCGTGTACAGTATCTATAGAGTGCACTGCACTGTTTCCTCTATTGCGTGTTCAGTATCTATAGAGTGCACTGCACTGTTTCCTCTATTGCGTGTACAGTATCTATAGCGTGCACTGCACTGTTTCCTCTATTGCGTGCACAGTATCTATAGAGTGCACTGCACTGTTTCCTCTATTGCGTGCACAGTATCTATAGAGTGCACTGCACTGTTTCCTCTATTGCGTGTACAGTATCTATAGAGTGCACTGCACTGTTTCCTCTATTGCGTGTACAGTATCTATAGAGTGCACTGCACTGTTTCCTCTATTGCGTGTACAGTATCTATAGAGTGCACTGCACTGTTTCCTCTATTGCGTGTACAGTATCTATAGAGTGCCATGCACTGTTTCCTCTATTGCGTGTACTATATCTATAGAGTGCCATGCACTGTTTCCTCTATTGCGTGCACAGTATCTATAGAGTGCACTGCACTGTTTCCTCTATTTCGTGTACAGTATCTATAGAGTGCACTGCACTGTTTCCTCTATTGCGTGTACAGTATCTATAGAGTGCACTGCACTGTTTCCTCTATTGCGTGTACAGTATCTATAGAGTGCACTGCACTGCACTGCTTCCTCTATTGCGTGCACAGTATCTACAGAGTGCACTGCACTGTTTCCTCTATTGCGTGCACAGTATCTAGAGAGTGCACTGCACTGTTTCCTCTATTGCGTGTACAGTATCTATAGAGTGCACTGCACTGTTTCCTCTATTGCGTGCACAGTATCTATAGAGTGCACTGCACTGTGTCCTCAATTGCGTGTACAGTATCTATAGAGCGCACTGCACTGTTTCCTCTATTGCGTGTACAGTATCTATAGAGCGCACTGCACTGTTTCCTCTATTGTGTGTACAGTATCTATAGAGTGCACTGCACTGTTTCCTCTATTGCGTGTTCAGTATCTATAGAGTGCACTGCACTGTTTCCTCTATTGCGTGTACAGTATCTATAGAGTGCACTGCACTGTTTCCTCTATTGCGTGCACAGTATCTATAGAGTGCACTGCACTGTTTCCTCTATTGCGTGCACAGTATCTATAGAGTGCACTGCACTGTTTCCTCTATTGCGTGTACAGTATCTATAGAGTGCACTGCACTGTGTCCTCAATTGCGTGTACAGTATCTATAGAGCGCACTGCACTGTTTCCTCTATTGCGTGTACAGTATCTATAGAGCGCACTGCACTGTTTCCTCTATTGCGTGTACAGTATCTATAGAGCGCACTGCACTGTTTCCTCTACTGCGTGTACAGTATCTATAGAGTGCACTGCACTGTTTCCTCTATTGTGTGTACAGTATCTATAGAGTGCACTGCACTGTTTCCTCTATTGCGTGCACAGTATCTATAGAGTGCACTGCACTGTTTCCTCTATTGCGTGCACAGTATCTATAGAGTGCACTGCACTGTTTCCTCTATTGCGTGTACAGTATCTATAGAGTGCACTGCACTGTTTCCTCTATTGCGTGTACAGTATCTATAGAGTGCACTGCACTGTTTCCTCTATTGCGTGTACAGTATCTATAGAGTGCACTGCACTGTTTCCTCTATTGCGTGTACAGTATCTATAGAGTGCACTGCACTGTTTCCTCTATTGCGTGTACAGTATCTATAGAGTGCACTGCACTGTTTCCTCTATTGCGTGTACAGTATCTATAGAGTGCACTGCACTGTTTCCTCTATTGCGTGTACAGTATCTATAGAGTGCACTGTACTGTTTCCTCTATTGCGTGTACAGTATCTATAGAGTGCACTGCACTGTTTCCTCTATTTCGTGTACAGTATCTATAGAGTGCACTGCACTGTTTCCTCTATTGCGTGTACAGTATCTATAGAGTGCACTGCACTGTTTCCTCTATTGCGTGCACAGTATCTAGAGTGCACTGCACTGTTTCCTCTATTGCGTGTACAGTATCTATAGAGTGCCATGCATTGTTTCCTCTATTGCGTGTACAGTATCTATAGAGTGCCATGCACTGTTTCCTCTATTGCGTGCACAGTATCTATAGAGTGTACTGCACTGTTTCCTCTATTGCGTGTACAGTATCTAGAGTGCACTGCACTGTTTCCTCTATTGCGTGTACAGTATCTATAGAGTGCACTGCACTGTTTCTCTATTGCGTGCACAGTATCTACAGAGTGCCATGCATTGTTTCCTCTATTGCGTGTACAGTATCTATAGAGTGCACTGCACTGTTTCCTCTATTGCGTGTACAGTATCTATAGAGTGCACTGCACTGTTTCTCTATTGCGTGTACAGTATCTATCGAGTGCACTGCACTGTTTCCTCTATTGCGTGTACAGTATCTATAGAGTGCACTGCACTGTTTCTCTATTGCGTGTACAGTATCTATAGAGTGCACTGCACTGTTTCTCTATTGCGTGTACAGTATCTATAGAGTGCACTGCACTGCTTCCTCTATTGCGTGCACAGTATCTATAGAGTGCACTGCACTGTTTCCTCTATTGCGTGCACAGTATCTATAGTAGCACCAAATCATTTTTATTCTGAAACGTTGGAACTGAGGTCTGAAGGGAACACATGTTACAGACAAGAGAGGTGCAGTCAGGATCCAGAACCCGGGGAGGGGGGAAAGTACCAAGGTTCATCGTCTAAAACGACCACATTAAGTCATAAAAAGGCAATTTGCATAATTACAGAAGGGGGGAAAAGCTGATTTGGTAAAGTACTAAGTAGCCGATGAAAACAAACAGAGCCTGGCTGTGGCTTTGAACCACGGGGTAGGTGAACAGAATGAGATCATTGGGGCCCAGGTGCAGGAAAGAAAACAAACATCTTGAAGTTCTCAACGTGCTCGTTCCGTTGTGTTCCACACATTGGACGTAACTTTATAATGTCACATGAAACCTGGCCGAGAATATCTCATCCTTCCCTACGTTGTATCATGACGTCGCTCAGGGTTCCAGACTCGGCTACATACTGCAGACTCCTCTGATACTGAGCAGATTAATTATCCCAGTTGTTCTATGATGGAATTAACACAATCTATTCCTGTTACCTCGGAGGATAACTCTGCGCGTGGTGGGGAAGGGATTTCCTGCATGCAACTTGTTACATACACCATAAATGTGTCTTAAAATAGACTTAACGCTAAGATAGTGGGGGGTGTCGGCTAGGGCTAAGACACAGGGGGTGGCACCGTGGCAGCTACAGTTAATCCTCCCCCTCCAGTGCCTGACCGTAAGCTCCTCTTGGGACCTACCCCTAACAGGCACCCCAAAACTTACCTTCGGAATGTCAATGATCAGTGTTCCGGTGTTGGGATTCCGAGTGGTGTTCGGTGTTCCGGCGTCGTTCACATGACTTATGCCCATGTTTTTAAAATGATTGTTTTGATGGCGAGAAATTTATGGGGCTGAATCAACTAGCTGCAAGTTGGCCGATAATTGCTTGGCGCGTGTCGAAAACCGTGGCCTTGCTTTTCGTTAGTTAATTAAAAATCCGCCTTACGTTAATGAGTGTCTCAATGGGTGTTAATGTTGATATTGATGGGAAAAGGGGATTTTGAACTTGCAGATGTGAGTGGCAAACTTTTTGTAAACCTGTAGATACATCACTATAGAGACACTGCAATGTACCCCAAATACTCTAGACACTTTTATTTGCTGAAATGCACCTTTTTCTCATCATTTTTAACAGTTGCAAAAATCAGCCTTGTGACACCATGTAAAAGCCTCCCATACTTTGCTTACAGCCTCTAGCCGCCTCCTACAGTGTCCTGATATCTTATCTGCCATCGTTTTGCATGGAAAATCCTGATTACTCCACTTTTTCACATACTCCGGATTGGTTGCACACTGGAAAATTAACCCCAGGGGTCCGCGACTTGCCGTTGCTAACTGAATTGCAGGGAAATCGGGAGCTTGCTTCATAATAATGGGGGTAATTCCGAGTTGATCGCAGCATCAAATTTGTTAGCAGTTGGGTAAAACCATGTGCACTGCGGGGGGAGGGGGGGGGGCAGATGTAACATGTGCAGAGAGAGTTAGATTTGGGTGGGTTATTTTGTATCTGTGCAGGGTAAATACTGGCTGCTTTATTTTTACACTGCGATTTAGATTTCAGTTTGAACACACCCCACCCAAATCTAACTCTCTCTGCACATGTTATATCTGCCCCGCCTGCAGTGCAAATGGTTTTGCCCAACTGCTAACAAATTTGCTGCTGCGATCAACTCGGAATTACCCCCAATATCCGGTGAAATGCGAATCATTTTACACCACGAGCACAGGTTATGGAACACACGGCTACTCGCAGCGGCCCCACAGGGTAAGACTGGTATTGGTAAATGCACAATTAGTTAGTGATGCATAGGTAAGTATACGTCACAGTGCACCGACTGTGATAAAGATCCGTCTAGATACTAGTTTCCTTCTTTAAACACAAAGAAGTCTTGCGCCAAGTTCAGATTTGGATGCTGTTAGCATTGCTGCCGCAACATACCCCTTTTTTTTGGGAACGCTGGCCTGCGCCTCCTCCTCTATGCCCCCATGCAGCCACAGTCTGTCAATCAGGCTGCGGCTGTTGCGAGTGTAACCGCAGAACGGTGCTGCGCAGATATGATCACCTACCATCGGATTTGTATGAAAACTATCGGGGGCCGGATGTAATGGCTTGCGAGACGGCCGGAGCTCTGAGACTCCAGCATGAACTCGTACGTTTCCAGCAGGAGCTCGGAAGACACGCGGAGAACACACTCTTACACACTCACCGCACCGAGCACCACATAACGCATGCAACCGATGTTCTCCTTGGGTGCCAGGCCACTCCTCCTAGTCCCGCGCGCAGTTGCCTTGGCCTGGGTAACCTACACCACCCCATTGGATGCCGTCTTCCTCCTAGTCCCGCCTGCTGCCTGCCACCCCCCTCCTAGCCCTGCCTGTTGCTATCCCACTAACCCAAGTCCCCCTCTGTCCGTCCCCCTCCTAGTCCCACCCACGGTTTCCCTGGTACCCTGGCCGTGCCAGGAGAAATTACTTTGCAGGCCTTATACGGCCCATGGGCTGGACATTCCCCACCCCTGTGAAAGATAGACCGACCCATTTGAGAGCACAGCACCGACGCGTTTTGAGCTTCTATGGTGGATTTCTCAAGGTGTATTTGAACAGACAGTAAGGGCTGGATATAATGCAGTGCGAGACGGCCACAGTTCTCAGAGATTCCGGCCTATATTTTACATTTTTTTTAAAGCAGCGAACATTTAGAAGGCAGGTTGGTTTTGCCTTGTAAATGTTTGCTGCTTTAAAAAAACGTACGAGTTCGTCCGGAATCTCGGAGCTCGGGCTGTCTCGCACTGCATTACACATGGCCCTAAATCTCCATTCGTTTGAACATTCAGAAAATAATCTTTATCATTTACGACCATGTAAAAACTGCCAATGACCGTACATTGGAATTTTCCCAAAAATTGCTCTTAGCTCCTTTTCATTCTATTTTATTGGCACCAATCATTAATTCACCCATAATCTTCCTCCTATGCCTCTGTCATTACTCATTAAGGTCGGTTCTCTCCGGCACTCACTGCATTTATTTTGGAAGTTTGTGCTAAACAGAGGGGAGCAGAAGGCAAAAATGCAGAAGATTCCAGCAATGTTTACGCCACTCGTATAAACATATCAGTTTTAGATGGCTCTCTGCCCCCTGTGACGTCACGTCCAGCTCTGTCTTCACTATGTGAGCGTATCGTAAATAGCATTACATCTGTTATGTGTCATATCTGCAATAAGTACACAATGCCTAGCAGGCAACTCCAAGATCTCTTACAGATGTAGAACCCACAGCCTGTGCGGAAAAACACTGAGCGTTCCGAAGAGGATTGTATGACATGTGATCATCTTTGATATAATTACTGAATGGGGCGGAGGGCCCTGCTGGGTGGGAGTCACTTTTTCTTTTATCATGTCTGAAAATGGGGGATCCTGGACAGGAATGAATCATGGGTTATATTTTAGGGAGTCTTTAAATTTAGAGATGTGCAGTTTGGTTCTCCAGAAATCCGAACCCACTCCCGAAATCCGGAACGGAACCAAAACACGGACCGGATTTTTAATATTGCAAATGACCAAATCAATACAGAGGTACTGCTGTAATCTAGAACACAATCTGGCTACAGGGTTTAGTGCTCTATTGGATAATTATTATAATAATTTTAGGTTGCATAAAGTTGCTACTCATGTAAATATCTGCAGGTAATATTCACAGAGAATACAATTCCATGTACTGAATAATTTATTACCAGTGCCATACCAGGGTATTTTAGAGCCCTGTGTATAGCGTCACACTACGTAGAAGATGACACTCGGCAGGCCGGTGGCTCGCCAGACAGTAGAGTATCTCTCCAAACATTCCACAAGTTGAGTGTTTCCTCTGGCAGTCTCTCACTCTGAACCAGCCTCGAAAAATATTCAGAAAGACTCCCTGAAATGATGGTAATCTCCTGAACTCCCTGAAGTGCCAAGCAATCTCCCTGAGGCAGGGCTGGGTGTGGCACAACACACCAATGACATCATCACTCTCCACACATGAGAAACACTGAGAATTAGAAGGCTGTGGTCTACAAGGAAATGGCCGCCGCTCTCTGGCACAGTGAAGGCTAAAAAAAATTCCCTTTGGTTGGTTGTTTTTCCCAAGGTAATGTGATCATCTATTGGAGATGTGTGCTGCATTATGGGGGCGTGCTGCAATACAGGTGATGTGTGTTGCATTACAGGGTGTGTGTGCTGCATTACAGGGTGTGTGTGCTGCATTATAGAGGGGATGCTGCATTACAGGGATGTGTGCTGCATTATGGGGGATGTGTGCTGTATTACAGGGTGTGTATGATGCATTAGGTTGTTTTTGTGTGTGCGCTGCATTACAGGGTGGGTGTGCTGCATTACAGTGGATGTGTGCTGCATTACAGGGAGTGTGTGCTGCATTACAGGGGGTGGGTGCTGCATTATAGGGGGTGGGTGCTGCATTCCAGGGTGTGTGTGCTGCATTACAGGGGATGGGTGCTGCATTGCAGGAGATGTGTGCTGCGTTACAGCAGGTGTGTGCTGCATTACAGGGGGGGTGCTGCATTACAGGGGGGTGCTGCATTACAGGGGATGTGTGCTGCATTACAGGAGATGTGTGCTGCGTTACAGCAGGTGTGTGCTGCATTACAGGGGATGCGTGCTGCATTACAAATTAATTAAATAGAATTCTGCATTAGCATAAAGTAGTATGTCTGGCTTCCGGGTACTGCCGACATTTACAGTCACTTTGCGTCTTTCTCAGATCCAGCCCTTTTATCCTATTTTAAAGGATCCTGGCCCTCATTCCGAGTTGTTCGCTCGGTATTTTTCATCGCATCGCAGTGAAAATCCGCTTAGTACGCATGCGCAATGTTCGCACTGCGACTGCGCCAAGTAACTTTACTATGAAGAAAGTAATTTTACTCACGGCTTTTTCTTCGCTCCGGCGATCGTAATGTGATTGACAGGAAATGGGTGTTACTGGGCGGAAACACGGCGTTTCAGGGGCGTGTGGCTGAAAACGCTACCGTTTCCGGAAAAAACGCAGGAGTGGCCGGGGAAACGGTGGGAGTGCCTGGGCGAACGCTGGGTGTGTTTGTGACGTCAACCAGGAACGACAAGCACTGAAATGATCGCACAGGCAGAGTAAGTCTGGAGCTACTCTGAAACTGCTAAGTAGTTAGTAATCGCAATATTGCGAATACATCGGTCGCAATTTTAAGAAGCTAAGATTCACTCCCAGTAGGCGGCGGCTTAGCGTGTGTAACTCTGCTAAATTCGCCTTGCGACCGATCAACTCGGAATGAGGGCCCCTGTTTTAAATCATTTAGAGAACAATGGGCAGGACTCAGCGGTGGACGCAAATAGATTGCGATGCCGATGTTTGGGTAGGTCAGCAATTATTTTTGTGCTGTGCATGTGTTCTAATGGTCTTGCGAAGTCGGTCACGATGCAGATTTGTATGCAGATTGATCGACAGTTAGCGAGCATTTGTAGGAGATAACGGTGGCGAGTCAGGAGCGGATCAGAAGTTTGTCTCAGCCTGTGCCCCCGCCTTCACACGCAGTTGTTCAGGCTTACTCGGTGCGATTGATAGTGCGCCTTTGTACACATGTGGCAGATGCCGACAGTCCACCGCTGAATCAGGCCCAATGTTTTCTTTTATCTTACTTTCACTTCTTTTTTTGTTTTGTTTTTGTTGCAACGTATGCTCATGGCCAGCTCCATGATACAAGCGACTTTGGGTCTAGTTCAGACCTGATCGCTAGCAAGCGATTTTTGCACTGCTGCGATCAGATAGTCGCCACCTACAGGTTGAGTGTATTTTAGCTGTGCAAGTGTGGAACGCATGTGTAGGAGAGATGTACAAACAGATCTTGTGCAGTCTCTGCGCAGCCCAGGACTTACTCAGCCGCTGCGATCACTTCAGCCTGTCCGGGACCGGAATTGACGTCAGACACCCGCCCTGCGAACCCTTGGACACGCCTGCGTTTTTCCAACCACTCCCAGAAAATGGGCAGTTGCCACCCACAAACGCCCTCTTCCTGTCAGTCACCTTGCGATCGCCCGCGCGATTGCTTTTTTCGCACCATCCCGGCGCTCCCCGGCGCTGCGGACTGACGCCCCTGCGCATTGCGGTGTTCAGACGTGATCGCCCGCTGCACGATAACGCAGCCTAGCGATCAGGTCTGAATTACTCCCTATGGGGGACATTTACTAAGCAGTGATAAGAGCAGAGAAGTGAGCCAGTGGAGAAGTTGCCCCATAAACCAATCAGCAGCTCTGTATCATTTTATAGTATGCAAATTATAGATGTTACTTCAGTGCTGATTGGTTGCCATGGGCAACTTCTCCACTGGCTCACTTCTCCACTCTTATCACTGCTTAGTAAATGTCCCCCTATGTCTCTTCTGGAAATACAGTACACCGGGGAAATAGGAAGCCCTGTGTGAAGACGTGAAAAAGCAAAGCCTGAATTTGGGCACGAGATTTAGTACCAGCCAGATCTGTAAAGTGTCTTTTGTAAAGGAGCAGAAATAAATGAGCGCGGGTCAAGCTTTGTTTACACAGCGCCCTGCCCTTGCTGCAATGGCTTCTTAACTTAATAGTTTCCTTTTGCCTGACATTGGTCCCAGAGAGAAGACAAATTGTCTAAGGTCAGCCTACAGATCAACTCAAAGTGTAGGAGGAAATTGCACTATATCAACTAAATTGCATGAGGTCTAGGAAGCCGCATCAGACAGCGTGCCAGCACTCAGGGCCTGCAGGCCGCATGCTAAGACGCTCTGGAGATGGAGAAAGCCAGCACTTTGCCCTGGCAGCTGCCCGCACTCGCCTCCAGTGCTCCAAGTCTTCAGGCTGAAAACCCAAATCCTAAGATTAAGAAAAGTTTGTTTTGGGGGGAAAGTGGAGAAGAAAAAAACCCTCCACTCTGCTTAATTTTGTGCTCTATATAACACATAACAGATGTACATCCTTCACAAAGGTCGCCATGTAAGCAGGCGCCCGCGACATAGGTTGCTCATTAGAAGTTGCAATTTACAAAAAATAAAATTCTAAATGTATATATAAACAAATAAATATATAGGTTAAAATGTAATAGCCTACAACAAACAGGAGGGGAGGGACCTTGTGCAAGTCTGGACAGACATTTAAAGCGTCAATCTTTACACGGCAAAACCAGATTCGTCATGTAAAGGATTGCCAACCAGATTGGTCAAAGAATTGCCGCTTTAAAAATGATTGTTTATTTAGAAATATAGGAGTACATGAAAAAAAAAAAAAAAAAAAATATATATATATATATATATATATATATACATACACAAGCTTTTTGGCCGCGGCTTCGCCTGCGTGGAATTCTTAACGCAATAAGACTATTTTCATTGCACTCATCTTCAAGTTTAAGTTCACTCCCCAACCCCTAACAGAATTAGCGTGAAGATACAGCCTACTGTATATGTTAACGGACAGTCTGAGGAACATATCAATTTTCAAAATGCGATCAGCTTAGCTAAACTATGGATTTGACACTATTGTCGGTCATTTTGGACATTTTATTTTTCACCCCTTCTCACCCCCCATTCTGATGGCAGCTGAACTTGGACTTAAATGGCATCGGGAGTGTCACTTTTCATCTCCGCGACCCCAAACACTATGGATCTCTACATGTCACCCCCTTCCCACCCCCACCACTAGGGGAGCTAGTGGTGTCATACCCCCACAGTATTGTTTTCCAGGTTGTAAGTGATATGTGTACCAAGTTTGGTGTCAAAATGTCAAAATTGCTCCAGGCATTCTAGAGTTATGCTGGAACATACATACATACATCCATATATATATATATATATATATATATATATAAATTCACTGTTATAGGCGGCACTCAGAGACTGCTCGACAGGAGGTAAACATGCAAAAAGCCCCGTAAGGTATGCTTTATTGTAACGTTTCGGGGATGTTACCCCTTCTTCACAACATCCCCGAAACGTTACAATAAAGCACGCCCTACGGGGCTTTTTGCACGTTTACCTCCTGTCGAGCAGTCTCTGAGTGCCGCCTATAACAGTGAATTTCTGCATATCAGGGGTGGCTACCCCAGAGGAGGGCACCGGAGCAAGGTGAATTGGAGTCGGGAGTGCCGGAAGATATGGTTATTTGTATATATATATATATATATATATATATATATATATATATATATATACACATACATACATACATACATACATACATACATACAATCTGAATACATGTATATGTACACAAGTGCAATTAGCAAATTACGTGAGGCTAGATAGAATAATAGATAATACAAAAATTTAGCACAGTTGCAGCACATTTAAATATCACAGGTCATTTTAATTGTATTCTGGAAACTTCATAGCAACTCGTGCTCAAATATATATATATATATATATATATATATATAGGTAGCAAACTGTGTAACAAACAGCGGCACTCAGAGACTGACACAGCGTGAATAAAGTGCTGGTGCTTTTAATTCATGGCTGGTAACTCCAACGTTTCGGGGCACGCAAGCCCCTTTTTCAAGGTGAGCCAAATACATTTGGCTCACCTTGAAAAAGGGGCTTGCGTGCCCCGAAACGTTGGAGTTACCAGCCATGAATTAAAAGCACCAGCACTTTATTCACGCTGTGTCAGTCTCTGAGTGCCGCTGTTTGTTACACAGTTTGCTACCTGCATTAATTCCTCCAGATGGCACCTGAGCAACATATCCATCGCTAGGAGAGTGCCGATCCGACAATTGCAAGTATATATATATATATATATATATATATATATATGTGTGTGTATGAATGTATAAATAGATAAATACATGCACACACACACATACATATATATATATTTGAGTGCATGAGTCTGTATGTTTTACTGTATAGTATATATAGATTTTCCATATTGATGATGTCATTTATATAAATAATCGTCTATCTAGGTTTGGAGTGTGTCTGTCACAAGCTGAAATAAAAAACATCCGTCATTTTGGAATGATTAACATTCTCCAGATGGTGCGATCCTCGGATTTCAGCAGTTCTGCTTTGTTGTGATAATGATATAGTATCCAGAATGCGAATGTTTACTTTTTTTCCCGTATGGGTCAAACTTGGATTCCTTACAATCCTATTAAACCCTGTAGCTCATTGTAATTGTGTGTACAGATGAAAGCAGATTCAGTTATTATTTTTCCTAATTGTAAACCGATGCTGGTAGATTTACAGTAACCAAAAAAAGTACTGAGAGGAAAGAGGGGCTCTTGAAAAGACCACCACTGGCTACTGATGTAATCAATTCATATCTGTCAAATTGGAGCAGAGATGGCTATCATTCTCCGTTAGCCGCCCGGGTGACACACTACCACCCCTGTAGCTGCAGGAAATGGTGCCCGTTTAAGAAGATTGGCTTAATACTACAGTTGATTTCAATGATAATTTTAAATGGCAGCCGGGTATCGCTATGGAGGGGTCAGCGTTAGCGTCAGATAGGCTCTGTTCATTTTAACTCTACAGCTCGTGTTTAGGGGGTCATTTTGAGTTGTTCGCTCACTAGCAGTTTTTAGCAGCCGTGCAAATGCTATGCCGCCGCCCACTGGGAGTGTATTTTAGCTTAGCAGAAGTGCGAACGGTTGTATCGCAGAGCGCCTGCAAAAAAAATTTGTGCAGTTTCAGAGTAGCTCAAAACCTACTCAGCGCTTGCGATCACTTCAGACTATTCAGTTCCGGATTTGACGTCACACACCCACCCAGCGTTCGCCCAGCCAAGCCTGCGTTTTCCCTGGCACGCCTGCGTTTTTCTGAACACTCCCTGAAAACGGTCAGTTGCCACCCAGAAACGCCCTCTTCCTGTCAATCATTCTGCAGCAACCAGTGCGACTGAAATGCATCGCTAGACCCTGTGCAAAACGGCATCATTCGTTGTGCCCGTACATCGCGCGTGTGCATTGCGCCGCATACGCATGCACACAACTGCCGTTTTTTTAGCCTGATCGCTGCGCACAAATGCAGCTAGCGATCAACTCGGAATGACCCCCTTAGTCGGTATGAAACAAAGGGGGAGATTTACTAAGCAGTGATAAAAGTGGAGAAGTGAGCCAGTGGAGAAGTTGCCTATGGCTACCAATCAGCATTGACGTAACAGTTATAATTTGCATACAATAAAAGTATACAGAGCAGCTGATTGGTTGCTATGGGCAACTTCTCCACTGGCTCACTTCTCCACTTTTATCACTGCTTAGTACATCTCCCCCACAGTCCAGCGTTGCTGCAATGCACATAAGACAGTCAGACTGTGGCCAGACACGGGGGAAAGATTTATGAAAAGAGAGAGATAAACCGGAGATAAAGTACCAACCAATCAGCTCCTGTCATTTTTCAAACACAGCCTGTAACATGACAGTTAGGAGCTGATTGGCTGATACTTTATCTCTCTCTTTGTTACATAAATATTTAGCATATATAACACGTAAAGAAAAGCCCTCAATAGTAAATGTAGGATTTAATTCCTAATATTATTTAAGCTAACCTGGTGGACGGCATGAACAGATATATTAGTTACTGGACTTACTTATGACTGGGTGGTACCAAGAGTTGACAAGAACCACCATGATTTTGAAATACCTATCACCCCACCCCCTTATTGTTATACTTTATTTATAAAGTGCAACAAGGGGTCTGCAATGCCTTACAAAGTATTTCATAATAAGTTATTGACAGCTAGCAATTGTTACTGACACGTTAGTATGCTATGTCAGCATTGGCCAGAACTAAAAGCTCAGCATCTGCAAACACAGGAGGGAATTGTCAGACTCTCTACCATTATAACCGGCTATAAATATACCCTTAAAACTTTTTTTTTATTAATGCTTACCGGCCCCCTGTATATCGTGATAGTCTTCTCCTCTTCCCATTTTCCATATACTATTTTTCTTAGTATGTAAGCCATGAAGGGCAGGGCCCTCCTCCCTCCCATACTGCCCTTGCACCATGGGCATAGTTATGGGGCCCAGTGGCCTACCTCTGGGGTCTAACTCAACTGCACCCAGGTCATAAAATTGACTACTAAGTTCCTGGAATTGCTAAGCGCTGTGTGGCATACTATGAACTGGGGCAGCTATGTGGCATGTATACTGGTGGCATTTTGTTCACTTGGGGCACTACAATAGGACACAATATGAGCTGGGGGCACTGTGTGGTATAATGTTAACTAGGGCACTACTAGGGCAATGAACTAGAGCACTACTATGGGGCATAAAATGAACTTGGGCACTACTATGGGGCATAAAATTAACTCGGGCACTACTATGGGGCATAAAATGAACTAGGGCACTACTATTGGGCATAAAATTAACTAGGGCACTACTACTGGGCATAAAATTAACTAGGGCACTACTATGGGGCATAGAACTAGGGCACTACTATTGGGCATAAAATTAACTAGGGCACTACTACTGGGCATAAAACTAACTAGGGCACTACTATGGGGCATAAAATGAACTAGAGCACTACTATGGGGCATAAAATGAACTAGGGCACTACTATGGGGCATAAAATGAACTAGGGCACTACTATCGGGCATAAAATGAACTAGGGAACTACTATGGGGCATAAAATGAACTAGGACACTACTATGGGGCATAAAATGAACTAGGACACTACTATGGGGCATAAAATGAACTAAGGCACTACTATGGGGCATAAAATGAACTAGGGAACTACTATGGGGCATAAAATTAACTAGGGCACTACTATGGGGAATAAAATGAACTAGAGCACAACTATGGGGCATAAAATTAACTAGCGCACTACTATGGGGCCTAAAATGAACTAGGGCACAACTATAACATATGCGGATGAGAGAATTGTTGCAAAATGTTGCTATGGGCTCCTTCCTGCTTTGCTCCTGCCTTCACTATGCATATCACCATGTAGTACCTACAGTACGTTGGGTACAGGGTCATTGAGTACTATACCAAACTAACACGTTTCTTACAAAAATGCTCACGCTCCGCTGAACGATCCTGGAGGAAATCTCACTCTCTGCCGGACTTCCTCCATTTCAAGTTTATTCTTTCCTCCTACAGCTCTGCTCTTTCCCTCGCCAAGCAATCCTTTTTCCAAGCTCTCATCTCTTCTCAGTCCTCCTGTCCACGCCGTCTCTTTGAAACTTTCAACACTCTCCTTCGCTCCCCTCCTCCTCCCCTCCCATCCTCCCTCACTGCCACTGACTTTGCCTCCTTCTTCATCTCCAAAATTGAGGACATCCAACACGACATCTCCCGCCATCACCCCTCTGCTACCACCCTGCCCTCTTCATCCCTCCCCTCCATCTATTCCACCCTGTCCTCCTTCTGTCCCACTTCAGAAAAGGAAGTCCACTCCCTCATGTTATCCTCCCCCCCTCCACCTGCCCCCTGGACCCCCTTCCCTCCCGTCCTCTCCGCTCCCTCTCCCCCACTGCCTGCTCCCACCTTGCTCACCTCTTTAACCTGACCCTCTCTACCGGCATCTTCCCCTCACCATTCAAACATGCTATGGTCTCACCTATTCTCAAAAAACCCAACCTCGACCCCTCATCACCCACTAACTACCACCCCATCTCTCTTCTCCCTTTCGCCTCCAAACTACTTGAATGACTGGTCTACAGCCGCCTCACAAGCTACCTCTCTGTCAACTCCATCCTTGATCCACTACAATCTGGCTTTCGCCCACTCCACTCAACTGAGACTGCCCTGGTGAAAGTCACCAATGACCTGCTTTCGGCCAAATCCAGGGGCCACTTCTCTCTGCTCATCCTTCTGGACCTCTCTGCTGCCTTTGACACCGTAGATCATCCTCTCCTCCTCCACACACTCCAAAACGCTTGCCTCTCTAGCACTGTCCTTGACTGGTTTTCTTCTTACCTCATAACCGCTCCTTCTCTGTGTCTGCCTCCGGAACCACCTCACACCCTTCCATCCTTCCTGTTGGTGTCCCTCAGGGTTCTGTCCTTGGCCCCCTTCTGTTCTCCCTGTACACCTCTTCCCTGGGTGCGCTCATTAGCTCCTCTGGCCTTCAATACCACCTCTATGCTGACACACAACTCTACCTCTCCTCTCCTGATCTGTCCCCCTCTGTCCTCTCTTAGGTTTCCAGCTGCCTCTCCGCAATCTCCGCCTAGATTGCTGAGCGCTCTCTGAAGCTCAACATGGACAACACTGAACTCATCATCTTCCCCCCATCCAGAGCAACACCCCCGACCAATATATCTATCATTGTTGACAACAACACCATCTCCCCCATTCCCCAACTCCGCTGCCTGGGTGTCACTCTTGACTCCTCCCTCTCCTTTGCACCCCACATCCAAGCTCTGGCACAATCCTGTTGTTTCCAGCTACGCAACATTGCTCGTATCAGGCCATATCTCTCCCAGAGTGCAACTAAACTCATCATTCACTCAATGGTCATCTCACGACTTGACTACTGCAATGTTCTCCTCACTGGCCTCGCTTGCTCCCCTCCAATCTGTCCTGAACTCCGCAGCTAGGCTTATCTTCCTCTCCCGCTGCACCACATCTGCCACTGCCCTTCGACAAAATCTACACTGGCTCCCATTCCCCTACAGAATCCTCTTCAAACTCCTCACCCTCACATACAAGGCTCTCTCTAATTCCATTGCTCCCTACATCTCCAACCTCCTCTCCCTTCATACTCCCTCCCGCCCACTACGCTTGGCCAATGGCTGTCGCCTCTCCACCGCCCTGGTCACTGCTTCCCATGCTCGTGTTCAAGACTATGCCCGTGCTGCACCCCTTCAGTGGAACGCACTCCCCCGCTCCATTAGACTCTCTCCGACCTTGCAAAGCTTCAAACGGGCACTAAAAACCCACCTATTCATCAAAGCATACCCTCCCGATGCACAACCCAGTCCTGAAGCCGCACCTCCACCCCCCTGCCTCATGCCGTGAACATCTCAGCTTTGCTTGCATCCTGCCATCAGGCTACCTACCGCTTGCTTGCACCTCATGTCATCTGTCTGTCACCTCTTCCCACTAGATTGTTAGCTCTTCAGAGCAGGGTCCTCTTTCCACTTGTTATCTAAGCACTCGTCTTGACACATTTCACTCACAGCTCTCCCCTACTCAACGACCATCTTTACCCTGCTAGTAAAGGCTCATCTCCATCTATGGCCACCAGCCCCTAGTAGTACGATGATCACTCCCTCAATACTTACATCTTAGCTATATTATGTCTTGAGAATGTGTGGTGCTCTGTTACCTGTACTCTATTTCTGTTATTTATTTACTGTAATGCTATGTTTTGTCTCCCTGTACTGTCCTTTGTAGGGTGCTGTGAAACACATGTGGCGCCTTATAAATAAAATGTAATAATAATAATAATAATAAATAAGATTTTACTCACCGGTAAATCTATTTCTCGTAGTCCGTAGTGAATGCTGGGACTCCGTAAGGACCATGGGGAATATCGGCTCCGCAGGAGACTGGGCACAACTAAAGAAAGCTTTAGGACTACCTGGTGTGCACTGGCTCCTCCCACTATGACCCTCCTCCAGACCTCAGTTAGGATACTGTGCCCGGAAGAGCTGGCACAATAAGGAAGGATTTTGAATCCCGGGTAAGACTCATACCAGCCACACCAATCACACCGTATAACTCGTGATACTATACCCAGTTAACACTATGAAATATAACTGAGCCTCTCAACAGATGGCTCAACAATAACCCTTTAGTTAGGCAATAACTATATACAAGTATTGCAGACAATCCGCACCTGGGATGGGCGCCCAGCATCCACTACGGACTACGAGAAATAGATTTACCGGTGAGTAAAATCTTTTTTTTATCTGACGTCCTAAGTGGATGCTGGGACTCCGTAAGGACCATGGGGATTATACCAAAGCTCCCAAACGGGCGGGAGAGTGCGGATGACTCTGCAGCACCGAATGAGCAAACTCTAGGTCCTCCTCAGCCAGGGTATCAAACTTGTAGACTCTTGCAAAAGTGTTTGAACCCGACCAAGTAACAGCTTGGCAAAATTGTAAAGCCGAGACCCCTCGGGCAGCCCGAATGGGCTTTTACAGATTTAGGGTGCGGCAGTCCAGCCGCAGAATAAGCAAGTTGAATCGTGCTACAGATCCAGCGAGCAATAGTCTGCTTAGAAGCAGGAGCACCCAGCTTGTTGGGTGCACACTGCATATAGGATAAATAGCGAGTCAGTTTTCCTGACTCCAGCCGTCCTGGAAACATATATTTTTCAGGGCCCTGACTACGTCCAGTAACTTGGAATCCTCCAAGTCCCAAGTAGCCGCAGGCACCACAATAGGTTGGTTCACATGAAACACTGATACCACCTTAGGAAGGAATTGGGAACGAGTCCTCAATTCCGCCCTATCCATATAAAAAAAATCAGATAAGGGCTTTTGCATGATAAAGCCGCCAATTCTGATACACGCCTGGCCGACGCCAAGGCCAACAGCATGACCACTTTCCACGTGAGGTATTTTAGCTCCACGGATTTAAGTGGCTCAACCCAATGCGACTTCAGGAAATCCAACACCACGTTGAGATCCCACGGTGCCACTGGAGGCACAAACGGGGGCTGACTATGCAGCACTCCCTTAACAAAAGTCTGAACTTCAGGCAGTGAAGCCAGTTCTATTTTGGAAGAAAATCGATAGAGCCGAAATCTGGACCTTAATGGAACCCAATTTTAGGCCCATAGTCACCCCTGACTGTAGGAAGTGCAGAAATCGACCTAGCTGAAATTCCTCCGTTGGGGCCTTCCTGGCCTCACAGCACGCAACATATTTCCGCCATATGCGGTGATAATGGTTTGCTCTCACTTCTTTCCTAGCTTTAATTAGCGTAGGGATAACTTCCTCTGGAATGCCCTTTTCCTTCAGGATCCGGCGTTCAACCGCCATGCCGTCAAACGCAGCCGCGGTACGTCTTGGGACAGACAGGCCCCCTGCTGCAGCAGGTCCTGTCTGAGCGGCAGAGGCCATGGGTCCTCTGAGATCATTTCTTGGAGTTCTGGGTACCAAGCTCTTCTTGGCCAATCCGGAACAATGAGTATAGTTCTTACTCCTCTCCTTCTTATTATTCTCATTACCCTGGGTATGAGAGGCAGAGAAGGGAACACATACACCGACTGGTACACCCACGGTGTTACCAGAGCGTCCACAGCTATCGCCTGAGGGTCCCTTGACCTGGCGCAATATCTTTTTAGCTTTTTGTTGAGGCGGGACGCCATCATGTCCACCTGTGGCCTTTCCCAACGGTGTACAATCATTTGGAAGACTTCTGGATGAAGTCCCCACTCTCCCGGGTGGAGGTCGTGTCTGCTGAGAAAGTCTGCTTCCCAGTTGTCCACTCCGGGAATGAACACTGCTGACAGTGCTAACACATGATTTTCCGCCCATCGGAGAATCCTTGTGGCTTCTGCCATCGCCATCCTGCTTCTTGTGCCGCCCTGTCGGTTTACATGAGCGACCGCCGTGATGTTGTCTGACTGGATCAGCACCGGCCGGTGTTGAAGCAGGGGTCTAGCCTGACTTAGGGCATTGTAAATGGCCCTTAGTTCCAGAATATTTATGTGTAGGGAAGTCTCCTGACTTGTCCATAATCCTTGGAAGTTTCTTCCCTGTGTGACTGCCCCCCAGCCTCGAAGGCTGGCATCCATGGTCACCAGGACCCAGTCCTGTATGCCGAATCTGCGGCCCTCTAGAAGATGAGCACTCTGCAGCCACCACAACAGCGACACCCTGGCCCTTGGAGACAGGGTAATCCGCCGATGCATCTGAAGATGCGACCCGGACCACTTGTCCAACAGATCCCACTGGAAGATCCTTGCATGGAACCTGCCGAATGGAATTTCTTCGTAAGAAGCTACCATCTTTCCCAGGGCTCGTGTGCATTGATGCACCGACACCTGTATTTGTATTAGGAGGTCTCTGTCTAGAGACGACAACTCCTTGGACTTCTCCTCTGGGAGAAACCCTTTTTTTTTTCTTGTTCTGTGTCCAGAACCATACCCAGGAACAGTAGACGCGTCGTAGGAACCAGCTGCGACTTTGGAATATTCAGAATCCCGCCGTGCTGTTGTAGCACTTCCCGAGATAGTGCTACTCCGACGAACAACTGCTCCCTGGACCTCGCCTTTATAAGGAGATCGTCCAAGTACGGGATAATTATTTCGGCCATTACCTTGGTAAATACCCTCGGTGCCGGGGACAGACCAACGGCAACGTCTGGAATTGGTAATGACAAACCTGTACCACAATTTTGAGGTACTCCTGGTGAGGAGGGTAAATAGGGACATGCAGGTAAGCATCCTTGATGTCCAGTGATACCATGAAATTTTCCAGGCTTGTAATAATCGCCCTGAGCGATTCCATTTTGAACTTGAACCTTCGTATATAAGTGTTCAAGGATTTCAATTTTAGAATGGGTCTCACCGAACCGTCTGGTTTCGGTACCACAAACATTTTGGAATAGTAACCCCGGCCTTGTTGAAGGAGGGGTACCTTGATTTCACCTGCTGGAAGTACAGCTTGTGAATTGCCGCCAGTACTACCTCCCTTTCTCCGAGGGCAGCAGGCAAGGCTGATGTGAGGTAACGGCGAGGGGGAGTCGCCTCGAACTCCAGCTTGTATCCCTGTGATACTACTTGCAGAACCTAGGGATCCACCTGTGGGCAAGCCCACTGGTCCCTGAAGTTCCCGAGACGCGCCCCCACCGCACCTGTCCCCACCTGTGGAGCCCCAGCGTCATGCGCTGGACTCAGAGGAAGCGGGGGACGATTTTTGATCCTGGGAACTGGCTGTCTGGTGCAGCTTTTACCTTCTTCCCTTGTCTCTGTGCAGAAAGGAAGCGCCTTTGACCCGCTTGCTTTTCTGAAGCCGAAAGGACTGTACCTGAAAATACTGTGCTTTCTTAGGCTGTGAGGAAACCTGAGGTAAAAATTTTTCTTCCCAGCTGTTGCTGTGGATACGAGGTCCCAGAGACCATCCCCAAACAATTCCTCACCCTTATAAGGCAGAATCTCCATGTGCCTTTTAAAGTCAGCATCACCTGTCCACTGCCGGGTCTCTAATACCCTCCTGGCAGAATGGACATTGCCTTAATTCTGGATGCCAGCCGGCAAATATCCCTCTGTGCATCCCTCATATATAAGACGACTTCTTTAATATGCTCTATGTTAGCAAAATATTATCTCTGTCTAGGGTATTAATATTGACAGGGTATCAGACCACGCTGCAGCAGCACTATTCATGCTGAGGCAATTGCAGGTCTCAGTATAGTACCTGAGTGTGTATATACAGACTTCAGGATAGCTTCCTGCTTTTTATCAGCAGGCTCCTTCAAGTGGCCGTATCCTAAGACGGCAGTGCCACCTTTTTTGACAAACGTGTGAGCGCCTTATCCACCCTAGGGGATATCTCCCAACGTGACCTATCCTCTGGCGGGAAAGGGTACGCCATCAGTAACTTTTTAGAAATTACCAGTTTCTTATCGGGGGAACCCACGCTTCTTTACACACTTCATTCACTCATCTGATGGGGGAACAAAACACTGGCTGCTTTTTCTCCCCAAACATAAAACCCCTTTTATGTGGTACTTGGGTTCATGTCAGAAATGTGTAACACATTTTTCATTGCCGAGATCATGCAACGGATGTTCCTAGTGGATTGTGTATATGTCTCAATCTTGTCGACACTGGAGTCAGACTCCGTGTCGACATCTGTGTCTGCCATCTGAGGTAACGGGCGTTTTTTGAGCCCCTGATGGCCTTTGAGACGCCTGGGCAGGCGCGGGCTGAGAAGCCGGCTGTCCCACAGCTGTTACGTCATCCAGCCTTTTATGTAAGGAGTTGACATTGTCGGTTAATACCTTCCACCTATCCATCCACTCTGATGTCGGCCCCACAGGGGGCGACATCCCATTTATCGGCCTCTGCTCCGCCTCCACGTAACCTTCCTCATCCAACATGTCGACACAGCCGTACCGACACACCGCACACACACAGGGAATGCTCTGACTGAGGACAGGACCCCACAAAGTCCTTTGGGGAGACAGAGAGAGAGTATGCCAGCACACACCAGAGCGCTATATAATGCAGGGATTAACACTATAACTGAGTGATTTTTCCCCCAATAGCTGCTTGTATACACAATATTGCGCCTAAATTTGGTGCCCCCCCCCCCTCTCTTTTTAACCCTTTGAGCCTGAAAACTACAGGGGAGAGCCTGGGGAGCTGTCTTCCAGCTGCACTGTGAAGAAAAAATGGCGCCAGTGTGCTGAGGGAGTTAGCCCCGCCCCTTTTTCGGCTGACTTTTCTCCCGCTTTTTTTAGGAATTCTGGCAGGGGTAATTTATCACATATATAGCCCTGGGACTATATATTGTGATGATTTGCCAGCCAAGGTGTTTATATTGCTGCTCAGGGCGCCCCCCCCCCCAAGCGCCCTGCACCCATCAGTGACCGGAGTGTGAGGTGTGCATGAGGAGCAATGGCGAACAGCTGCAGTGCTGTGCGCTACCTTGTTGAAGACCGAGGTCTTCTGCCGCCGATTTTACGGACCACTTCTTGCTTCTGGCTCTGTAAGGGGGACGGCGGCACGGCTCCGGGACCGAACGATCGAGGTCGGGTCCTGTGTTCGATCCCGCTGGAGCTAACGGTGTCCAGTAGCCTAAGAAGCCCAAACTATCTCCAGTCAGGCAGGTTTGCTTCTTCTCTCCTTAGTCCCTCGCTGCAGTGAGTCTGTTGCCAGCAGATCTCACTGTAAAATAAAAAACCTAAAATATACTTTCTTTCTAGGAGCTCAGGAGAGCCCCTAGTGTGCATCCAGCTCAGCCGGGCACAAGATTCTAACTGAGGTCTGGAGGAGGGTCATAGTGGGAGGAGCCAGTGCACACCAGGTAGTCCTAAAGCTTTCTTTAGTTGTGCTCAGTCTCCTGCGGAGCCGCTATTCCCCATGGTCCTTACGGAGTCCCAGCATCCACTTAGGACGTCAGAGAAATAATAATAATATATCTATTCCCACCCACAAGCCGCCAGGGCATACTACTTCTAGCTTCAGCAAGCTGCCCTACCCTTGCTCATTTTATGCCTCCCTCCCTGTGGTGTTATGGTAATGTTTGGTGCTTGTGCCATGGCCGGCCACTGTGTACCCTTTCCCCTGTACTTGTTACTCTCTGCTTTATTGCAACACTTGTTTTTATGTTCTTGACTGTTCACTGTTGTGCATTGTATTCATGTTGTGTACTTTACTGGTTTTTAAGCTACTACACTCATTGATGAAGCTCAGAGCCAGTAAATTGGACAAAAAGGCAAGGCATGCTATAAAATTTTTGGGTGGCTGAGCCAGAAATTTACACCCCCCCCCACCACTGGCCAATGCACCTGGTAACACGGTACTTACGGTCCTGGCTATGCACATATTCACCATTGTGAGTGGGTTCAAAACTCCCAGGAAGCATGGACAAAAATGGCGGATATTGGGACAGTCCCCTCAAATCGGGGCAGTAGCCCAGATTTATCAAGCCTCGGAGAGTGATAAATTGCATGGTGATAAAGTGCCAACCAATCAGCTCCTAATTGTCATTTTCAAACACACACTGGTACATGGCAGTTAGGAGCTGATTGGTTGGTACGTTATCACCGCGCTATGTATCACTCTCCAAGGCTTGATGAATCTGGGCAATAGTCACCTATGTTAGAGAAGTTGGTCGGTGTGCTACTGTGTTGACTAACTCACTCTGGAACGAGCTGCCGTCTGTTACACACGAGGTGTCACTGCCAGACCAAAACGATACCCAATGATTCCTATATTTCACAAATAAACCGAGAACCAAATCTTACCCTGTCCAGGTGCCAGAACCTGGTTCCAAATTGCGGATTTTGAAACTTTTTGGGGGGTAATCCGTAAAAAGTTTACAACGTATCAAAGCATGAAATATTATAAATTGTTCTAATGCTATTAAGTACAAACACCAAATCTGTGCGCTGACCTTGTTTCATCCGCAGCATATGAGAATTATATTGTTTTTGGCAGAAAGCCGCAACCCATCTGTTCTGCGACGTCTTCACTGGAGTGCGAAGGCTATATAACAAAAGATATAATACACACACAGTACGCACAGCACAATTACATATCGCCGCTATGTGACAATTACAAGCACATTTCCCATAAACAGCTTACCAAAAACATTTCAGGGCCCGGGCGGTGTCATCATCCGTCAGACAGTCAGCATTACTGTAGTGTATATGTCAAACTGTATATAGCTACTTACAGCACATAGACTGCTAAATTAAAGCAGATTCGTCAGCCCTCCGGGGTATTGTCAGCTGGTCTGGTGTCTGACACAGGAAAACTATCTATATGCGGAAACAGTTTTGCTAGGTATATATATATATATATATATATTTATTAACAGACAGATCTGAGGGCGCTAAATGAATGGTACTGTTCCCATAATAATAATACAATAATTTAAAATTGGCATATAATTCTCAATCATATTGAATAAAATATATTCATAAAAATACATAATAAAACATGTACAGCGTCTGAATGATTTTACAGAGAACGTCTTCGGATAAATCCGGTTTTACATTCAGTTTTTTGTATCTTTCTTTGTTGGTATGGATACAACATGTGACACAGAAGTAGAACAATAGATCGACTCAACGCGTTTCGTCCCTAACGGGACTTGCTCAAGGGTACTAAATCAGATGCTCAAAAAATGAGGTGAAGAAAACGTGATGAAATATATGCCCCTCTATTTATACCAGTTTAAGTGGATATGAAACCAGACTATAGCTGGTATATTAAATGACAGCAAAATGTGGCTCCATTGTGTAGAGGAGTCCATTCAAGAATATGTAATGTATCAACGGTGGTCTAAGTGTGACAAGTATGGAATGCAACAAATATCTACCACTGAACTTTAGTAGGTGTAGAACAACCTTCTGCACATGAAATGATCTAGTAATATGCACACGGGCAGTATTATCCTCTCAGAGTCCAATGGATAACTGTATACCAGATATAGTCTGTTTTCATATCCATTTAAACTGGTATAAATAGAGGTGCATATATTTCATCAAGTTTTCTTCACCTAATTTTTTGAGCACCTGACTTAGTACCCCTGAGGAAGTCCAGTTAGGGATGAAACGCGTCGGGTCGATCTATTGTTCTACTTCTGTGTCGCATGTTGTATCCATACCAACAAAGAAAGATACAAAAAACTGAATTTAAAACAGATATATCCGAAGACGTTCTCTGTAAAATCATACAGATACTGTACGTTTTATTATGTATTTTTATGAATAAATTTTATTCAATGTAATTGAAAATTATATGCTCATTTTAAATTATTATATTACTATTATTGGAACAGTACCATTCATTTAGCGCCCTCAGATCTGTCTGTTAGATGTTTGTCCTGAACCATAGCTAACAGGAGGTTCTTCTAGAAGTGCTGCTTCTGATTCTCTTAGCGCTATTGGGTACCCCCCTCTCCTTTTTCACACACACACACACACACACACACACACACACACACACACACACACATATATTTATATGTATACATACAGGTGGGGTCTGCGTTATCCGGATACCCGAAAACTGAAATATAAAAAACCCCCAGAATATTTTGGCCCTGTAGTGACGTCATACGCACCCGGCGTCATGACATCACTGAAGCCTACGACCAATCACAGACAGGTGGGGGAGTGGTTTTGCAGCCATTCCCTCACCGTCGCTGCTACCAGGACCTGCTGCGGACCTGCTGGGCTCGCCCAACCCACTGCGGACCCCGGAACACCCTCCCAACCCCCGATGCTCCAAGCCTGGAGCCATGATTAGTCTTCCCCTGTTCAAAGCTATCTGTAGCTTGATTTAACATCCAGAATGTCACCAAACTTGGTAAGAAACAGGACATGAGACACCCAAATCTATCTCTCTCTGCACGTTACATCTGCCCAACCTGCAGTGCAGCATGGTTTTGCCCAGTTGCTTGCTTTTTTGGTTTGCTAACAACTCTGAATTACCCCCACAATGTGCAATCTTCTCACATGACCCAATAACTGAGACCAATTAAAAATACAATTAACTAGAAAACACCTTACATTTATAAATAATAGAGGGACTGACTGATAACGTGTGTTATGACTAGTAGTACACGGGTTGGGTATGGGTGACCGGCAGTTGGGATACCGCCAGTCACCATACCGACGCCGGGATCCTGGTGTTTAAATAGTCGGCAGTGTGTGCGGGGGGGGGGGCAAGCGCAACGAGTGGGAATAGTCTCCGTCAGTTGGTGTGCCGACTGTCGGGCATTCCACCGGGCGGGATTCCGGCGTCGGTATAGTGACCGGCAGTCTCCCGACCACCGGTAAAATAACCGCATCCCGAGTACACCGATAGAATTATACAATCATATTTTTTACACATATGAAGCCTTTGTCCTGTAAATCTAAGTGCATTTTTTTTTTTTCTGGAATACCGTCACAGATTAGTTGAGACAATACAGTTAATTAACATAAACCATAATGAACAAGATGAAATAACAAAATTACAAATATGGGAAATAAACTAAGGAATCTAGAGAGGATTGGGCGAAGTTGTAAAAGATTAAAAAACATTACACATTCGCATTAACGAAAAGGTTTGGAAGCGACAGCCATGAAATATGTAGCTATGCCGATACACATAAAGTTAATTCGGAGTTAGGCCTTAAGTGTAGATAATGGTAGAAGTTCTCTGATCCCAGGGGACATTTATTAACATAAAGAATGTTTACTAATGTAGTCAGATATATTATGGATTCTTGGGAAGTGTAGTGCTGGAATAATGTATCAATTGCCAGAGGACATCGAACGTGACCTAGGTTCAACAGCAACTAGTTCTGGGGCCAGATCTCCTATATAATAGCCCTATTCTGTGACCTTGTGATTCATTTGCTAACGCTGGGCGGAGTTACAACACTGGGCGGAGTTAGTCAAATGAGTCACAGAGATCTGGCCAAATCTACAGGAGACTAGGAGCAGAAGCAGATAGCATGGGCATTGGGCATGGCACAGGCAGGGGTGCAGACCTCCCAGCTTTCTGCAGGAGCTTTCTCCAGGCAGAAGGAGGGAAACACTCGGCGAAAAGGGGGCGTGGCTTCACGGGAGGGCCCCATTTTCGTCAGTGAGGGAGCATGCCCAGCGCTCTGTGAGCTGCTGGCATGCTCCAAGGGGCTGATTATGAGTCCGGGGGGCCCAGGGCACTTGTGACAGGGGAGCCCTATCTCATTGCTGTGCCTGCTGTGGGTTAGGGGCGTGGCCTAATCGCGCCCCGCGTGGCCACGCCCCCTTATGCAAATTTCGATTTTTATTTTTATTTTTTTGATGGGATTTTGGCCCCTCAGCTAGGGCTAAATCCAGAGGAGGTGGTCGCTCCCCCCTACACACCCGCACAGGGAGAAGAAAGCAGGGAGGCTGCTGCCTCCCTGCAACACCACAGACCTGCCAATATGCGGCTGGCAGGACGGGGGGGGGGGGAGCTTCTGAGCTGGAACAGAGCTACTCCAGCCGGGGGGCCCCCTAAAACTGTGGGGCCAACGGTACGTATCCCCCCCCCCCTTAATTTGGCTCTGCTGCTGGAACCCCCCCATTAATCCGTACCCCCTGATGCCCCCTCTCCCTCTGTCTCCACTATTCACCGCTGCTCTGCTAAGCAGAACAGCGAGTACAGGAGCTTTCCAACTGCCCCCCCCCCCCCCCACCGCCGGACACTGCGACCCGCGGGTGGGACAGCGGGACAGACCCCCAAAAATGGGACTGTCCCGCGAAAATCGGGACATTTGGGAGGTATGGGGGTGTGTGAGGGGTATGTCATACAGACAGACGGGCACCGGCTCACTGTGTGCTTGACCCCCCACATCGGCATACTCAGCAGGGTCTCTCTGGTGTGGAGGAGCGTCACTTTCTGGCACACTCCACGCTTCTTAGCTGCAGTTTAGTGGGGCACCTGCCGCTGTGCAGGTTCCGTACTGCCTCTGTTATCTCCAGCCCCAGCAACCCCACCGCTAGCTGCAGCACTGCCACCCGCAGTGAGGTGCACCCAGCTCCTTCACACACTTTAGCTGGCGGGTAGCGCTACAGAAATCCGAGCTGCTTGCAGGCTCTGACCCACTCCTCCCTCCAGCCGCAGCGTCTCCTGGGAGCTAACCAGTCACTCCCAGTCTCCCCTTACCACAGTGCCCGGAAGCCGTGAGGTCCGCGCCACGTGCATGCTATGACCCCAACCTCCCTCCAGCCGCAGCATCTCCTGGGGGCTAACCAGTCATTTCCAGTCTCACCTTACCACAGTGCCCGGCAGCTGCGCGAGGTCTGCGGTGTGTGACTGAGGAGGGGGGGAGGGATGCGGACGGGCAGAGGAAGCAGGAATCCAGCCTGAGAGAGTCAGCCATGCCAAGTCTCCACCAGCAGCAGATCCCAACAGGTTGGAGTGGAACAGCAGCAGCCAGCAGCAGTGACTCCGGTAAGACACATCTGTCTGTCACCACTGTTTTGTCCCTAATACCAATCTCTCCCGTGCCCTGTGTTCTGTCATGTCCCTGTCACCCCTGGCCTTGCCCTGCCACCCTTATCCTGGCCCTTTCACCCTTATCCTGGCCCTGTCAACCTTATCCTGTCCCTATCATTTCTGTCCTGGCCCCGTCACCCCTGTCCTGGCCCCGTCACCCCTGTCCTGGCACCGTCACCCCTGTTCTGACCCTGTCACCCCTGTCCTGGCCCCGTCAACCCTGTACTGACCCTGTCACCCCTGTCCTGGCCCTGTTACTGCATACCCTCCAACTACCTTTTATGGCATATACAGTACCCGCAGCGCCTCCAGACCTCTCCCCAATGCACAACACCTCCGCACCTTCCCCTCCACCACATGCGGCACTCCACCCCTCCCCCACATGCTGTGCCTCCAGACCCCCTACACCACCCGTGGCTCCCACTCCTCCACCCCTTCACCACCCACAGCACCTCCAGGCCCCTTCCACCATTCACCCCCCTTATATGTCTCCCCCCACACCTGCCCCCCTCCACCCGCAGCATCTGCAGACACCCTCCTCCATCAGCGGTCCCCCCCTCACCCACCCCTCCCCCACCAATGGCACCCCCGCACCTGCCCCTCCACCACCTGCAGCACCTCCGGACCTCCTTTCCAATCCGCCGCAACACCCGTACCTGCCCCTACCCTACCCATGGTGCCTGCGGTCCCCTACCCCACCCCCGGCACTCCCGTCCCTTCCCATCCCACAGCACCTCCGGAACCCTTCATCCATCCACAACATCCCCACACCTGCCCCTCTCCCACCCGTGGCACCCCTGCCCCTCCCCCACCTTCAGTGCCTCCGGACCCCTCCCCCATCTGCATCCCCCACTCCTCTGCCCCTCCCCCACGCGCAGCACCTCCCGAACCTTCCCCATCCGGGCCCCACCCCCACTTCTGCCTCCCCTCCACCCGCAGCATCTACAGACACCATCAGCAGTCCCCCCCGCACCCGCTACATTCTGTACATCGTGCCCTGCAGGTGCTGTTCACGCCGTCGCAAGGGGCTGCGCCTCCTTCACCATCGCACGCCCTTTCATTGTGCAATATTTAACCACTAACAAAGGAATGCAGGTAATACTCCATATAATACAAATATTAAACCCCAGAAAGGCATGCAAGGGTTAAGGGGGCGTAGCCCCTTGCGACGGTGTGAAGAGCGCCCGTAGGGCGCGATGAAGCACCTAGTTTAGTATAAAATCGGAAGTGTCTATATCACATAGAAGAGAGTTGGGTAAAATTATTATTTTAAGTAACTTTTTTCCATCCATCCATTGTAGTGTTTATATTTCATTTATGGCAAAACAAATTAATTAGGTAGTGGAAGACCATCTCTATTTGCAGGGGTATCATTATGTCCTTTGGCATAGTCAGTGTCTTACCATCACCATCAAATGAGACTTTTAGTCACGGACTACAAAGGGGCCCACTGTAGCAATAACGCTAGATAAAAGCAATAGACCAAAAGCATTCATTAAAAGCGTGCTAAGCTAAATACTAAAGAGATAATGAAAGCAAATCAATAAAAAAGGTCAAAATTACATTATGTTTCATTTTAAAGTATAATTATTACAGGTACTTTATATTAAGAAAAAAAAAAAGTAGCAAAAAAATTGAAATAAGCCCGGTTTACAAAAAAGCTGGATTTTCTCTTTAATATATACATATATTACACTAAAATACAACTAAAGAATTATTTAACTATTGTACCATATCGAACAATAGAATGTGGATAAATATGATTAGATGTAAGCCTGCAGGCAGGGCCCTCGTGCTGATCTGTCTGTCTGTTATTACTAGAGATCAGCGGGTTCTGGTTTACTCAGTTCTTTACGCCAGAATTATCGGCATTTCTTATTTTCTGGATTTTTCTTATTGGCTAACCAAAACACGTGACGTCCAATAGCCAATAAGGAGATTCGGGTAAATCCGAGTAAAACCGAACCCGCTCATCTCTAGTTATTAGTATTACCCAGTCTCATTTTATTGTTGTTTTGTTCCCAATTGTAAAGCAGGACGGTATACACTGGCGCTACCTAAATAAATGTTAATGATATGTTACTAATGTGAATTTCACTCCTGATAACCCATAAGGACCTCATCATACATGCATCTATCTATAAAGGGGATTATAGTGCCGTCGTATAAGAATAGTCGTTTGTAAGTCAACACACTTGGAGCAGCTGTTGTTGATTTCTAAACCTCGGCAAAATGACTGACATGTTTTAAGATATTTACTGTACACTGTGCTTTTGTGACTAGAACCACACAGTCCGACTGTCAAAATAAGTCAATACAAAGATCTTTTTTTTTTTTTCTCCCCCAAGTCTAGGAATCGTTTTCTGAAAACATTTCCTGATGTGCCACTGTGAGGGGGAGATGGATCAAGTTGGAGAGAGATAGAGTGGAGAAGTTGCCCAAGGCAACCCGTCAGCGTCTAGCTTTCATTTCAAAGGCTGTGCCGGATACATGACGGGCAGGAGCTGATTTGTTGCTCTGCGCAACTTCTCCGCTTTTTTTTTCTCTCCAGGGCTTGATGCAGCTCCCCCTGACTGAGATGACGGACGGATGAGGATCACATTTATAGAACAGTCTGCAAGTTCTTAAACTTCAGTGTCGGAAGAACGGTTTTGGCATGGCTTGTGTGACAGCCCGCTGGCATTAGAGGAGCCCCCGTCCCTGGCTACATTGGTCGCAGTGTTCTGATTGGCAGTTGGTAGAAGCAATACATATTTTTTTGTTTTCAAAACTAGTTTTATGAAGTTTTGTTGCTTCATTTTATGTCACAGACCTCTCACATAGTAGTAATCATACGTACATAAAAAAGAACAAATGTAAGAATACTGTAGGTGGGCAAAAAGGACAATAAAGGGGGTTGAGATTAAAGGGTGTAGTATAAATGGTGTGTGGTCATTTTAGCGACTTCATTCAGTGTTACGTCTCTCTGTGTAGTATGACACAGAGAACGCACATGCGCTGTAGGTGAGGGACATTAGGAGAACCACTGCTCGCTCTTGTGTTTGACATATTGTGCAGGATCCACTAACAAGACACTAAAGTTGCATCATTTCCAGACAAGGCTGTGCTGTTACTGTCAGAATCTCTTCCCTATCTGACTCCATCCCATAAAGCATGGCAGATTGTTGTGGCCTTTACGTGTACCAGTGTCTTAGTGGAATGATCCACCACCCAAATACCATACAGCTAACGGCGGTCCCGTGGTCAGAAACAGACAGTAAACGAAAGGTTGCCGTGGAGGCTGATACAAAGTTACACAAAATAATGTTTTAATGCTATTCAACCCACGAGCAAAAGCCGATTGCGTTTATAGCGCTCCCTCACTATTCCATAAACGTCTCCCTTTCATGCCATTGTGATAGTAGGTGTGGCAGGTATCTTCAAGTGGTATCTGCCAGGTGGTAAAACGTGGTACAAATTGCTTTAGCAGTAAGGTCACTGGAATGGATGTGAACCTTGAAACGTGCTTGGCGTAACTAGTAACTTACCCTCACTGGGTCCCTTGATAAGAGTGTAACAAGCTCCAGAATATCTGTACTTTGTTGCTGGTCCTGAAAGCAGCGTACCTATATGCAAATGGGATGATGTTCGTACTGGTTGGAAAGTCCTGAAGGGCTCTAGAAAAACCAATGTTGGGGATGATGTTAGTGTTGCTGCCTCGATGACTTGAGGACAGGAGTTCAATTCCTGACCAAGGCGCCATATGTGTTGAGTTTGTATATTCTTCTGTCTTTGCGTGGGTTACCTCCGAGTACTCTAGTTTCCTCCCACACGCCAAAAACACACTGGATGGTTAATTAGCGCTGGTAGGTTAATGTAATGATGGCCATCAGTGGGTTAATCAATGGTCGCCGTAGATGGCGCCATTGGTGATAACCATCGTTGGCATTAAACCATTGACAGTTTGTACCCATTAAAGGCCACCCCTGCTAGTGGGCTCAGCTTTCCACCGGCCAAGTAGCATTGGTGCGGAGCTTAGCAAGCTGCCAATCAGCGGAGCTAAGCTCAATGACCCCAGTGCCTATTGGGGAAAAAAAACACTGGCTCACAGTCTGCCATTGATGGTAGAAAACCACTGGATCTCAGCCATCGATGGCAAAACCATCGACCAAAGGTGGCAAAACATTGATGGATCCATTATCAGCAACTGGGTTGCAGATATGGTATGCAATGGTATTGCTATTACCAACCCTCCCTGTTCCTTGCAACTAAGAATTAAGGCTGCAAATTAATAATCAGCTTTTATGTAGCTGTTCCTGAAAAAGTGGCTGATTTCTTTGTTACCGAAGGCTTTTCTTTTAATCTACTACATCTGTTTATTTCTAATGACCTACAGAATATAGACTCTGAAGTTTGACCCTTACCATGGAGTTAGCGGTTCTCTAAAATACATGATATTACAGCCCAGAGAAAAATTATTATTGCAAGTTACATGGAAAACAGGCTTTGTCTGCAGAGCTGATGTATATAACAGCGTTTATCAGTTTTATAAACTTCCCCCCAAAATGTACAATTTAAAATGGTTTTGCATCAGTCTATAAGAATATTAGAAAAATGTGAATCTGCCATATTAATGGTTCATTCCATTTACACCTGTAAGATTAGCTTTTTATTACAACTTCCCTGTATTTTATGTTCAATGTACTTTTTAAATAATCAAGTGACAAAACACCTTTTCTCAAAAAGTTGTGCAAATAAATCCTCTTAGATTGTGCTTTTTATTTTATTTTGTTTGCCATAATGTTATTATTACTAACATTTTTATTATCTTGATTATCTCATAGGATAGAACCGGTACTGTACTAAACCTTTGACGAGATTCAGTAATGATAGGAAATTAATTTAAACATATTAGTGAGTAACAGTTACGTATTACAATTCCATTCTTCCATTTTCAAAACCTCTATTCACATTGATTTTAAGCTGCAATATTTTAAATATTAAAGGTTTAAATCAATTAGCCGTGTTCCCCTGATGCGTAAATGGAATTTATCTACAAACAGGGTTACTAAGTATTGCAAAAAAAAAAAATGTAAAAAAAAAATTAAAAAGAAGACAGACTTCCCTGCCCCCAGCATAAGTCAGCAATTATTCACACGATATCTCCATTTGATTTAAGATAGTTAATTCATCAATATTCAGAGTGCTGCATTTTAACGAACATGGCTCTATAGAGAAAACAAAGGACACCTTTTAAAAATGTATTTAATGATGGGAGTTAAAAGGTGGCAGCTGCACGTAGTGGACCCTAAATTGTTAAGTAGGAGAAATAGTGAGGAAATCTCTGATTGCCTGGAATACAGTAGTGAATATGTTATTTCAACTGCAAATCAAGCTTGGCTAAAAAAAGACACAATCAGAACTATAATGGTCTCCACTTCACAATCAGACAAGTGATTCTTACTTTAAAAATCCTACCATTGAAGACTGATTGCTAACCCTGGCCTCATTTCTAATCTGAAGGGCGAGTAATAATTTGGAGAAGGAATTATAACAACTTCCCAACAATTTAGCAAATGGTTATTATTTTATGGGGCAGAGAGAGTTGCAATTCTGTTTGTGAGGCATTTCTCTCTATTCCTTCACATACTGTACTTAGGACCTTGATTTTTTTTGTGATGGCATATTTAAAAAGAAAATCAGGTGTTAAAAAAAATTAAATCAGTGCTGGAACCTGGTTCTTTAAATTCTAAATACTATTTAAAACTGCAAGCATAAATAATGGATCATTAATGTGGCGTATTTCAAATAATTACCGTTATTACAGTAGTATTTGTATTTTTTTTAAACAGTAATTTAATTTTAATTATTTTTTTAAAGTTCTGTTCAGAATTTATTTCAGGAAGAATAAGCGTGGACAAGCTATGCGCATAATCCGAACTGATACAGGTTCATAATCTAATTTGTTTCTTCTAATGCAGATTTTGGAAATAATGTATCTGTGGTTGCATTAATCTGGTGAGTAGCTCCTGACCTGTCTTCTGCAAATCTTTAAATATGTCCCATTTCACTCAATAGACAATTGTTCGTACACTATTCTTTCTACTTGTTTGCAGTAACCTCTGCCTTAGATGTTTTTCAAATCATGAAGGTGTTATGAAACAAATTAATCTCCTTAATATGAAAAATACAATATACCGTCACGGTCAAAACCCTTAAGGAATTAATACTATACACATTAATACAATTTATAAATAAATGGTATATAAAATAAATACTTCATGCTAGAAGGTAAATAAAAATATTAATATTTAAAATTAAAATTGGATATATTTTCAGACATTTTTATGTTTTTAGTTTTGTACTCTTCTTAAAGAACTCTTCTTAAATAAAGTATTTTTAAAGGCTCATTAAATGCTGCATAATTTAAACTTTGTATTCCCATAATATATAAATACTTATATAAATGAAAATGTGACATATTTTAAACTTAAGAGAAATTATTAAACACACTAGAAGTTAGAAAAACTATATATGATTCATGGCTCTACAACAATATCAGCTATGTTTAAAATACTGTTATGTCCTTTTTTATTTATTTTTTTAACATAAACTAATATTAATATAAGAAAATATTTTCACTACTTTTTTGTGCTGTCATCAGATTGCAAAAATCTTGTTTGTGCTTTATCCGATTTCTGGGGTTAAGTAAAGGAAGCCACATAAATTAGACAATTATTAGGCAGCCTTGTGTGACCTTGTTCATGTGTCGGCCTCTGACCTTTCTCCGGTCCCTTTATCGCCCTGTGCCAGGAGCACTTACAAGGAGCATTACATTTATACAAAAGTAAAATACACAGACAGAAAAAACATTAGACCGCACTGGCCAAAATTCTGAAATTCTTTGATCTAGTTCATTTTTTTTAAATAAATTCAAGCAAAACTAATTTTAGAAATGTAATTTAGCATGTAAAAATATAAATAGTTAAATTTGTATTAATACTGTTATAAAAAAATAACGCATAAAAATCCAAATATGCAAAAAAATAAATGGCCAGATTAAATATATATGTATATATATATATATATATATATATATATATATATATATTGAAACGTATAATCGTACAATTATTTTAATAGCTACATAAACACTATTTGGTTGGAGGTGCTTGTTGGAACATTTTCAGAATGGCTTCAATAATAAATTAGCAGAAAGTAAAAGTTTTCTCTATCTGTGAAGTGTTTAATAAAGTTTTACGAACTCTCCAACTTAGTGCTGTTAATTGGTTCCTGAAAACTGAAGCGCTAGGCAACACAGGGCTAAACAAAAATGGCGCCCCCATTAAGAAACAATATGAAACAAACTAATTAGTTCCCCGATGAGACATACTTCACAGTCTGTCGTGTGTTCTACCTGCTGGGTCGTTGGTCCCCAATATTGCCAGTGACGAGCCCCTCTATCCTGCCGGGTCCCTGTGCTCCACACAGTACTGTCTTCAGTGTTCCACCGAGTAGTCTTCTTAACAGACGGCCGCTCGACCAGTGGCTGCCGCAGCCCCAATGCCCCCTCTGAGGGCGACCATAATTCTTCATGTTTCTGCGTCCACCACAAGGGGTTTACGTTGGGGAAAATAGCGTAACACTGAAGGCTAAAGGCGCAGAATGCAGAAATGGAACAAACAATAAATAGTAAGATCTACATATGGCTAAATTAACAGCACAAGATGGTGGATTACTGGCCTTTTTCACTTGCCAGGTTCTGGTCTCTGGTCAACTATACACATTTCTTCTTGACCAAGATGGTCACAAAGTCCTGAAGTTTTCAGACACCAGAAATATTGGACTATAGCAAACAAATAAATGCAAACACTCATCGGAAAGTCTAGGAAGTGTCGGAACCGGTGTCCAATCGGCATATAAGTGCATGGTACACGCAGGTAGCATTTGTTTGGACTTGGAGCCACCATTTACCAAGACACACTTTCTCCAGTTCCGGAATGCAGTTTTACTTTTCTTAAATGCTACATTTTGAACGACTGCCAAACTGGTGTAATTACGGATAGGGATGCCTCGAAGAAGATACCACATTACAGAGGATTCGAATTCCCAAAAAATAAAAACATTTTCATAGATGTACAGGATATGTTGCAAGAAGACATTACTTGACACAATATCTTCCACCACCATTCCCAAGTAGTACAACTGTGGAGGCCTTATTCATATTGCAAACCCTCAATGTTCTGGAGATGCTCACTCTATGGACACCTAATCTCAAAGCCTGTGGACAAATAGAAATATCTCCAAACAAGACCGTTTGCTTATAGGATGACCCATATCGGTGGCCTAAATGGAAGCCCACTTTCTGTTATATATGGGAAAGAGTTATGGGGAAATGAGGAGGGTTTTTTTTTTACACGTGAGAGTTTGATATTTATCTTTTTTATTAATATGATTTACTATTATTTCTGTATTGTAGGAAGCGTTTTATTTGCCATTTAAAATTATCTGTTGACATTAACAGATGATTCTTTGTGTAGGAATAAAAAAATACTTTTTAACGAGCCAATATTCCTATTTTGATGCTTAAAAAGTAGTCATAGCCCTTAATAAATCTGCAAATCCTATTATTTAGTCACGAGCCTGGCCTGAGGCCAAACTTACTTCAAAGTGCTCCGGCCACCTTATACATGCTGCACAGAGAACCACTTTGTGGCAAAGCTGACAAACTGCATTGTATAAAGTGGAACTTCACTGAGAAGTGATTCCATGTTGTATAGTACAGCTTACTGGAATCATTCCCGATACTTGAACTAGGACTTGAAAGCAACTAGCAGAGCTCCTGCTGAAGGCTCAAACGCTGCCATTTAACATCTGTTGGCTGCACGGCCTTCAGATGCTGCTCAAGAGGGTCAGCTACACACAGCCCCCTTATATACTAGTGTTCTCCCCCCTTACTCCTATACTAGTCACATTGGGACTCCTTCATCGCTGTCCTAATCTCCACTCAAGTTGCTCTTGGTCCTGCCTCAGCTTTGCCTTTTTATAATTTAGACTGTAAGCTCTTATGGGGATCGCAACCCCCACCCCCCAATTCTGACTACCCTTTAGGTCTATTTGTTACATACTGTATGTTCTTTTTTCCCCCACTTTTCGGGGCTGTGGAGCACAGTGGAGACTTATGCATCACCAACAATAACTTATTTGTCAAATGGCAGTAACAGTGTTTTGCTATGGCTTCAACAGTTGATTTCATGCATAAATTCTATTTTAAGCATTAGTTTTTTAAGTTGTAGAGCACAGCAGGATAATGGTTACTAGGTAAAATAATATTTCGAACGTAGCTACTTTTTCCGTGTTATGATCATTACATAGGCATATTAGTACTGGATTCTCCTATACTTTTTTTTTGTGATTTTTGGTCTGCTTTGGCCCAGAACAGTATCATATTCCTGAAATCATCCTGACCTTCAAACGATCAGATCTACCCAAATTGGCCTTCCAGTTGTACGGTCAAACAGGAGACAAGTCTGGACATTTAGTGAGTTGATCCCTGGGAAAACTGTATCATTATAGGTTGATAATAGGATTGCAAAAGGATCTAGCCTGTGATTATCCAGTTACAGCAGACGCCCAGACCACCCTGTGAAAAATATAGGACGGAACTAATTGGAAAATACAAATTTATGTAATGTGTGGAACTAAACAAAGATTTCTAACGCCAGACAGGAAGCCAATAAAAACACGAGAAGACAAGATGGGGATGCCAGCTGCAGCTGCAGTGAATGCATTAGCAAAATGCTTGCCTTTTTTATTAATCTTTATTTTATTGCACCACCTCTAAGGAAGATGTGTTGTCATCCCGTGTTTTATAATCTAAGCTGCAAATTGGAGGAGACAAAATAGCAGCCAGAAAGCAGAGAAAATAACCACAACAAGACCTGCCAGAGCACTGAGCGCAACAGCCACGAACGCAGCCCATCACTAATCAAACCAGACTGAAATTAAGTGCAGCATTTAAACGGCAGTGACAAATAAATTGTGTAAACGGTGACAGTTCATCTGCTCGCACAGGAACATAAAGACTCCTAGTAGTTATCCTAAATGCTTCGAATTGTCTGTAATAACTCAATGTGCCTGCAATATGCTGGGGATTTGAGATGAGGAAGGAGCTGGGATGTTGCTAATTTCAGCCGGAGGCCTGCAGGCTGCGACTATCGAACGTACAGAAGATCTTGCACTACAGACAGATGCTGAGCGTTTAATGCACAACTAGGGTAATTGACTTGTGATCATTAATAATATGCCATCCCCTTAATACAACTGCCCAAACATGGCAATTGAAATTATAGTGCAAGTGAAACGAGCATGTAGAAATTCATTTTTACATCTGTACATTCTAAGTTCTATATGGTGAAACGGTGAAGGTTCCACGTGCTCTATTCCCTGCAGTTACTGGTTCTGTCTCAGAAAATGATAACAGGATTAGGCAACCTTTAGCTCTCCATCAACTATAAATGTCAGCATGCCCTGGCGCATTTCATGCTGGGACTGGTAGGTACACACATGCTGAAAGCCACAGATTGGCTACCCTTGAGTATAATGAGTATATAATTAATTTTCGTAGTGATGTTTAAAAAAAACTGTTTTTTTTTTTACTATTTTATAAAAAAAAAATATGCACAGAAAAAAAAGGATAAACTAAATCTCCCTTGACAATCTGTGTAGCCAATTTGATAGTAATGTAACGAGAAGCAATTTCAATTTAAAAAAAAAAGGTTCATTTGATTGACTGAATTTTTTTTCCAAAGAACTTGAATCACAGCACAAAAAAAACTCTTTTTTTTCTACGGTCGTTAAGTAAAGTTGATGACATAAATTGTAATTTGCTGTAATATACACTATACGTAGCAATACTAGTACGTACAGCGGTTAATACAGTTGATACAGTTGTTTTGCACATTTAATGCAATCACTCGGAATTACCTGTATTCATTTGCACCACACTGGAGTCTCAAACTAAAATGTGCCATGTGTTTATAGATGGAATTTACGCGTGGACATTTTTATGCAGGGAAATAATATTTAACATTATTACCAGAAAAAAAATGATCTTCCTACCTGATGTTCTAGTGAATACAAAGACAACTCCAAGGATGTATATGTCTGTCGTACAAAATCCCAAATATTTCTCCTGAAGCAATGAGCCGGCAACTGATCTCAATGAAAGTTATAGGGCATCTTGGCAGTTAATGTTAAAAAAATGTTTCCTTTTCCTTAGTTATAGAAAAGAGCAGCTCCCTCGAGATGCACTGAAAGATTAGCACATTGCCGAGACATCTGTGAAAAAAAAAGATATTTCCACTTTTTATTTTATATATATATATATATATATATATATATATATATATATCTCAAATACTTCTCTCAAAATCGTGAAGGACCTGTTTAATATACTGAAGCACAGCTGGATACCAACTCATGGATAACTAAATTTCATTTTTCATATCTTGGAATCATTATTTAAATTTCTTTTCTTTACTTTCGTTTTTTCGAGAAGATATACAGGAAGGGGTTCGTCATAGTAACCCTTCAAATCAGTGTTTAAATAGTTATTGATCCAGATTATAGCAGATTCTTTTTTATTGCATTTTCAGAAAAATGGCAAAACTATATTTCATGTGTCTGGGAAAATGTTTATGAACATGAATGGGTATCCAAAATGTTTTTTTTTCTTTAACAATACATAAATAGAATATATATATATATATATATATATATATATATATATATACATATCATATTCTTCATGGAAGTATCTGTGTTACAGCAATATGAGAATGTTTTCTGCAGCTGGTGTGAATGCTAGACATTCTTTATTAATCTTTTTTTTTTTATAGGTCACTTTATAATATTCTCTCTCATTTTTCTTACAGGAGCCGATTGCACGTAATATACACAATAGACTAACAAAACGTGCAAAGAAACAAAGGAATAGCAAATATAAGATTTGTCTGCTAACAAATAAACCCCAATATCTACACAATTGTTTCACGCATCAAAGTGAAAATCAGATAATTGCTCATTAGACGCCGTATCTAGTTTTCAGGTTTGCTGTATTCCACATTCTATAATGTAATATGGCTATTTTTGTTTGCTTCTAGTCATGCGAATGAAATAAAAAACGGGTGCATTTAGTTAATGCGGCAATAAAACATTATATAGCATATGCTCAGTATAAACAATTCTTGATTCTTTTAATTTTATTATTTTCACAGAATTAGTTTGTTTATTTAAATAGGAAACTTTCTATTTTCATACCCATATATATATATATATATATATATATATATGTAAATAAATAAAAAATATAATTAAACAGAATAGATGTTAAAATGATATAGTCAATCAGACTTTTTAAAGGGATTTTTTTTCACAATCCTTAACTTCTCTAGAAAACCCTCTAAAGTATACAGTTTATGATAACTGCATGTATAAACCACTTAGGTGTGAGTTTGTGGGTATGTTTAAAATATGATTGAGTTATATAGTATATTCATATTTTTTATACAAAAATTGAATACCAGTCTTAAATTAATCACCCTGTCTAGCAGAGGTAATGTACAGTATACAATACGATATTATACAGGTAAGGTAAGTTGAATTAAATGACGCAAGTTCTTTAAAGCCAAACGTACCAGGAAATAAAAATGAATATGTAAAGGGGAAACATAGTATAACAGTAACATTCAAATATATAACCAGCAGTAGAGATTCCTGGAGCAAATGTCAGTTACCCTTCGGAAAAAAAACCAATGGCCGTCACTGCTCAGAGTGACTATTAAAAGTCAAAACACTGCTACACCAGATGACAATATGCCTTGTGCAGTGTTTAAAAACACACAATAATAATATACAACAATAACATATAAAAGGTAATTTTAGTATTCCTTAAATACGACACGCACTTTCGCCGATGAACGTGTCCTTATAAACCAGTGCAAGCATATAACCTTTAATGTGCATAATAAACTTTACAAAAGCACGGTGGCTTCAGATTACTGTCCTCCCGACGCTGGCTGCTTCCAAACTTTAAATCTCAAATTATTTTGCAACAGGAGGAAATTTGACAAATTACCGTCCAGACAATATTGTCAGCAGCCGTTTCCTCTTGAAAATTAACAAAAACAAACATGGACACCTAAGCCCCCCTACCAACCCCCATCTCGCCCCAATGTATTTCTTGCTTCGTTACATTTTTATGTATTATTTTTTCTTAATGGCCCCTATCTAAGCTTTCCAAACCTGGCAGCGTCTCGCCCCCCAAAACAGGAGGCGGTTACAACCAGCTAAAAAAAGGAAAAGCGTCTACGTTAACCAGGGAGCCCCTTAACTAAACTGAGAGAGATGAAACAAAATAAACATGTTGAACAGACCACGAAACTAATCTGCAAACACTAAATAAATGTTAGTGTTCTGGGAATTTATTGTACAAAACTACAGTTAAACGAAAAAATATATATATACATATACTATATATTCGCGCTTTAGTGGTTCCAGACCCTGCTCAGGAGGAAATGTTCAGAGTGCATATCTTGGACCGTTAGCTTAACAAAGATCTAAATACACATGTAACTTATTACATAGTCACGTCTTAAAGTAACCATATTCTCTTGTACGCTGACAGTGGGCTATGCCCAGCGCTAATTGAACATGTTAATCAAATGTTCGGCTATTAGATTTCATAAGTTGTACTTCAGAAGGTCACAACGGGCCGTATGCACGGCCACGCAAAGGAACACACGTGATTACATGATTAGGTCCATGCAAACATGTGGCTCTCGCATTCCAATGCTATCGTATAGATCCTAAAGAACATGCCGGCTATATTTAAATTAAACACTTTCCCTTGGTAACACGACACTGCGGCCTTGTATATGCATTCCGAATCTTTAATTCCATCACTGTATGCCATAATACAAACAAGGCTGCCATTAAACATTTACTCTGGTCAGCAAATGAACACATTACTGCAGTGGCAAAAGTGCGGCAGGGCAGGAAAGAGTGTAAGATTGTGCCACCTAGGGGCCTCTAGGGGAACTTCAAGCTGTGGTCATGAACGTTGTGTTTGTTCCAAGTTGGTGCAAAAACTACTGAAACGATTTTCATGAAAACTGTCTCATTTTGTAGCGGAAATTTATAAGAATTACCTGCATTTTGTTTCACCTCAATCCATCAAGTTAAAGCTGAGCAATAACAAAAACTAAATCTATTGGCATCATCAATGCAAGAGATAGTGGGGGTCATTCCGAGTTGATCGCTAGCTGCTTTTGCTCACTGTGCAGCGATTAGGCAAAAAAAGGCACTTCTGCACATGCATATGCAGCGCAATGCGCACGCGCGAAGTACTATACAACAAACAATGTAGTTTCACACAAGGTCTAGCAAAGCTTTTCAGTCGCACTGCTGGCCGCAGAGTGATTGACAGGAAGTGGGTGTTTCTGGGTGTCAACTGACCATTTTCAGGGAGTGTTCGAAAAAACACAGGCGTGCCAGGAAAAACGCAGGCGTGGCTGGACGAACGCAGTGCGGGTGTGTGACGCCAAAACAGGAACTGAACAGTATGAAGTGATCGCAAGCTAGGAGTAGGTTTGGAGCTACTCCAAAACTGCACAAAAAAAATTTGTCCCAGCTCTGCGAACCATTCGTTCGCACTTCTGCTGAGCTAAAATACACTCCCAGTGGGCGGCGGCATAGCGTTTGCACGGCTGCTAAAAACTGCTAGCGAGCGATCAACTCGGAATGACCACCAGTGACTCCTGATTATGTGAATGTGTGATCCTTGCGGGTTACAGTTCTATAAACACTATCATGAGTGTAGAAGATGAAGTGCACTATTCTCCTGAAATCCTAAATAATCTATCAGCGTCAGGATTACCAGCACATTTTATAACCTGTATCATTGCTGCCAATAATACAGATGAGAAATTTGAATCCGCCAAAACCGCGTCATGGAACACAACTGAAAGTTAACACCTGCAGTGGTGACTTTATTTTTACCATGTCACACCTCCCAGGGTGAGCTTTTAAATTAATTACCTGCTCGTTGCCATGGGTTTCATGCGCTGGGTGTCATGTTCGTTGCCAGGGGTTTCATGCACTGGGTGTCATGTTCGTTGCCAGGGGTTTCATGCACTGGGTGTCATGTTCGTTGCCAGGGGTTTCATGCACTGGGTGTCATGTTCGTTGCCAGGGGTTTCATGCTCTGGGATCCATGCTTGTTGTCAAAAGGAAATACTCATTTTCATTGGGGTGTATATTTGCTGGCGGGTGCACAGTGGGGCGTCACAATGCGAAACTCTGCCCCTAGAGTGAAGTACGAGGGAGGAGGGGGAGCAGCACTGGGCATACCCTGGAAATCTTCAGTCTCTCCAATGGAACTGGTCACGGAGATTTTCCAGGCATGCCACTTTAAGGGTAAAATATCTTTAAAAAAAAACGTTATAGAGGCAACTATATTGTCAGGATGCGGTAAAGGTGAAACTATATTTATTCCCGAAATTTCTCTAATTCCCAATAACTTTTCCTTCCAGTTCAAGAGACTTCAATTCCCAGTAAACGTCTGTTTTGCGGTGACAATTAATAAAGCCACAAGGTCAGACTCCACGTAAAGTAGGGGTGGACTTGGGAACTGGATGCTTTCTGTGCGGTCAGCTTTATTTAGCCTGTTGCAGAGTCAGTACAAGCAGATATCTCTATATTTGCACTCGAAGCAATACAGCTGACACAACAAACATTGTATACAGGGAGGCTCTACAGTAACATTGTGAGCTGCATTAAATATGAAACACACGCGGGCTGAGCGGCGGGTAGAAGCTAGCACTAAAATCAAGTAATAGTAAAAACAATACAGATTCATATAATTTCATATAAATTGTAACAAGAATGTATGACAGCGCAGAGAGGTTATCTTATGGGGTTAACAATAAATTCTATTACTTAGATTAAATATATAACAAGTTAAACGAGTGGTGCATTCTTTTTGTCAGGTTTGCTCCCTTGCGGGATGAAAAACAAAATGTAAACCTGCTAGTTTCTATACAGAACTGAAGATGACCTGTTTTGCAGTGGGTGCTGCCACCTTGTTTCAACAAAGTTAAAAATAAAATAATGAAGAAAAAAAAGAGTAAACTCTGGGCATAATTCAGACCTGATCGCTCCTCTGCAAATATGCAGAGGTCTGCGATCAGATAGTCGCCGCCCTTAGAGAGTGACCCCCCCCCAGCAGACAGCTGCAAATCCGTTCGCACCTCACTGACGATCTTATGGTTTTTCCAGTCTGTGCAGCCTGCGCATAGCCCAGGACTTATGCCTACAGTGCGATACAAACAGGCTGATCGGGCCGGAGCTGACATCACACACCCGCCCTGAAAACGCTTGGGAACGCTTGCGTTTTTCCTGACACTCACAGAAAACAGATAGTTACCACCCACAAACGTCCGCTTCCTGTCAATCACCTTGCGTACGCCTAGCGATCAAAATTTTTGCACCATTCTGTCGTTGTTTGGGCTCGCGCCTGCGCATTGCGGTACATACACATGCGCAGTCATTCGATAATCGGCCGCTGTGCAATTTCGCCCAACAGCTATCAGGTCTGAATTAGGGGGTATGGGTCGTTGGGTCGACTCAACTTAGGTCAACAGTCATTAGGTCGACCATGGAAGGTCGACATGCATTCGGTCGACAGGTCGAAAGGTCAACGTGGGTTTTTTGACTGTTTTTGGCGTTTATTTTCTTCGTAAAGTGATGGGGAACCCCAATTAGTGCACCGTGTCCCCTCGCAATGGCTCGCTACGCTTGCCATGCTTCGGGCAAGGTTACTGTTCCAATCGTAGTCCACGTGGATCGTTAAGTAACAAAAAATCCAAAATTTTTTTTTAAAACCTCATGTCGACCTTTTGACCTGTCGACCTAGTACGTCGACCCAATGACCATGTCGACCTTCAGTGGTCGACCTAATCGTGAATTAGGACCCTGTATCAGGTAATGTTTTAATGAATAGGAAAATAAGCCAGATGGGCATATTTTTAAATCCGCTTGGAATTTAAATCCACTGTGAACTATGAACTATTATGAACTAGACCTGTTTCTTTGATTCTGAACAATTAGCTTTGGTAAAAGAGTGACATCACCGAGGCACGGGGCAGTGCATGATGTCACTAGTACATAGTGGACTGACAGGCAGGAGTCTCATATATACTACTTTAGTCCGCAAACAGCTGCCGTCACTGCGCATAGGTGACTGCAGTAACATCAGCCAGGCCTCCTGTCCCACCAGAATGTCAAGTTTTTTTCCAACTTGTTCCAGATACAGTGATGACAAAGTTTAAACAGATGGATATTTGATCCTCATTTCTGTATAATCAATGGATAAAGTTTACCTAATCCTAAAAACACAGAATGTGCTTTGCGGTTATTTATTCAACGAAAATCAACAGAAATCCAATTAGCTAGGGTGGAAAAAAACACTTGGACACTCCTTGCCTGAATTACCATCTATGTCAGGTGCACCAAAACAGGTGGAACGGATTAAGAAATCATCATAGAGTAGCTTGAAGGGCCCATAAGTACAGCAAGGACAAAAACGTCTTTCTACCTTAGTCTCAGCCACATAAAGTAGTGGAAACACGTCATGCCAAGATCAGCAGACCTGAGGGTGCCCCAGAAGGCTTCCTGATGCCCATGCCCTTGGGTGAGGTTACCAAGTGTTTCTGAGGATTTTCGAGACAGTCACTCTGAAGTATGATGGATTATGTACAAATAGAGAAGACCCAAGGTTCCTGGCAGTCCACCAAGAATGTGATGTCCTACCACACGCTGGCCATAAGATGTTCAACCAAGGATCCAAGAATCTCAGGCTAACATGAAAGGATCCAGAAGCATTGCTCCTGTCACTCACCATGCATGAGCCAACCATCAAAAAGGAATTGTGCAAACTTTGTCTACAAAGGAAGTCGGGAATGGAGAAGCCTCTCAAATGGAATTATTTTGCTGGAAGTTAACCGAGTGTAGATCAAGCAATTTGGAAAAACGAACTCTGCAGCAATGCGTAAAGGGTAGAGTTATTAGGCCTACAGTTGCGCTGCTGTCTCAACAACGCAGGACAGTTCACTGTTATTGATCAACCATGGTTTCCACAATGTGCCAAAGCATACTTGAGGAGAATAAGAGGTAATTTGTCAAAATCCTGATGAAAAATCTGGCCCGTCAGTAGAACAATGATCCAGATCACTGTAACATATCTCAGATTTGGCGAAAAATGGCTGAAGGAGGATCTTTGTGTTATTCATTAGATTAGATCTCACTGATGCAGATCAAACTGTGGCCTGGTGGATATGATCACTGCTTTGCAACTCTAGGAGCTCAGTGTGCTGTCTGTGTGGAGTTTGTATGTTCTTCTCATGTCTGCCTGGATTCCTTTGGGTGTTCTAATTTCTAGTCCAAAAGCATACTGGTAGGATAATGAGCTACAGGTGTATTACTACGTCAGTGATAGGGGTCTCCAGAGTGGTAGGAGTTGAAGTGTCAGTATAACATTCCCTGTTTAGCCCGCACTGTAGAGTAGAAGGCACTGTTTACATAATGAATAGAAATAAACTAGTTTTGCTAATGTTCTTACTTTCTCTTATTACACAGATCTTTCAAGACACCTATTTTGCTTGTATTGTTTTTTTACTTAGTGTTTAAAAAATAAATGGCACTTATACTGAGGAAAATCCCATAGACCTTTCTTAACATTACATGCAATTAAATATACTAAACGCAACAAAATATTATCCGTAGATAACATGTAGGACAGTGCCACCTAGTGGCCATGATATGGAACCCTTTCTTTTATATATTTATATTGCAGCACCAAGTAAAATATCAGTGATAAAATGTTCTGTATTTCGTCATTAAAATTAGATTTGTTACTAAGGCTGAAAGGTGAGATTTGGTCACATATTGAAGCCTAGTATCCAATCAGCAGGCCATAAAATACCAGAGGTGATGGCTAATGAACTACATAAAATTATGACCTAAAACTTTTTAAGGGACAAATTTGTTGGTACCCTACCCTGCAAAAACATAAGAACCCATATTTTTCCCTGAAATAACTTAAAACTGACTAAAGAAATTAGAAAAATAGAATTTGGCGGCAAATAAGACCCACTTGGACCATCTAGTCTTCCCCTTTTTTACCATATTATTACCTCAAACCTTATTTGATCCTTATGTCTATCCCATGCATGTTTATATTGCTCTACTGTCTTAGCCTCTACCACCTTTGATGGAGGCTATTCCTCTTGTCCACTATCCTTTCTGCGAAGTCATTTTTCCTCAAATTTGCCCTGAAGCTACCCCCCCCCCCCCCCTCCAGTCTCAGTGCATGTCCTCGTGTTCCAAAACATGTCTTCCTTTGAAGAATGTTTCCCTCCTGTACTTTGTCAAAACCCTTGATCTATGTGACAGTCTCTATAATGTCCCCCCTTTCCCTTCTCTGACCCACACTATACATATTGGGATTTCTTAGTCTTTCTGGGTAAGTTGTGTGATGTAGGCCATGCACCACTTTCTTTGCCCTTTTTTGTACAGTGTCTAATGTATTAATATCCTTCTGAAGATATGGCCTCCAGAACTGGATACAGTATTGTAGATGAGTCCGTATCAATGACCTATACTGTACAGTGGCATTATTACTTCTTTCTTTCTGCTGCTGATTCCTCTACCAATGCAGCCAAGCATCTGACTAGCCTTCCTCATTGCCTGGTTACATTACTTTCCTGCTTTTAAGTCCTCTAGAATGGAGACTTCTGGATCCCTGTCCTCTTCAGTAGTTTCCAGTATAGTGCCATTAATACTATATTTAGCCTTTAGCTTTTGAGACCCAAGTGCATGTTTTTACATTTTTTGGCATTACACTGTATTTGCCACACTCTTGACCATTCCTCTAATCAACCTAGATCATCAATAATTTGTTTCACCCCTCCTGGTGTGTCTACCCTGTTGCATACCTTTGTGTCATCTGCAAAAAGGCATACTTTCCCTTTAATGCCAATTGCAATGTCACCAATAAAGATATTAAAAAGCAATGGTCCAAGTACAGACCCCTGGGGTACTCCACTGGTAACTTTTCCCTCCTGTGAATGCACACCATTTACTCTAACTCTCTGTTGTCTATCCTGCAACCAATATGTTATACATTCAACCATCTTAGTATCCAATCCCAAACTTTCGAGTTTATTTAGCAGTCTGCGATGTGGGAGTGTCAAAAGCCTTAATAAAGTCTAGATAAGCTATATCTATGGCCCCACCTTTTATCTAATTCTTTAGTAACAGTCGACAAAGTCAATAAGGTATGATTGAAATGATCTTCCTGAAATGAATCTATCTTGTTTGGGATCCTGTAAATTGCTGTTTTAAGAGTGTTTCCATCAATTTCCCTACTACTTATGTAAGGCACACTGGCCAGTACTTGCTTTCCTCTTCCTTGCATCCACTTTTGTGCAGTGGGACTACACTCACTCTTTTCCAGTCCTTTGGAATTACTCCTGTAGCTGGTGACTGGTTGAATAATTCTGTTGACAGTGCCCCTTTAAGCTCTTTTAGTATCCTTGAATGTATCCCATCTAGCCCCATTGATTTATCCACTTTCTGCTTTGAAAGTTCTGTAAGGACCGTCAGCACTGTAAATGTACTTGTTTCATTTTTCTGAATATCCCTGTAACTTAACTGTGTTCCTTTCCCCTTTCTTTCAGTAGTGAATACTGAGCAAAAATTATTGGCAAGCCATCTTTAATAGAATTCAGACTTTGCATTTGATTTTTGATTCAACAGAATGTAATTAAATGCAAGTAAAAAATGCAATTAATAAAACAAATGATAACATGGATAAAAATGATGGGACCCATAGCCTAATATTTTGTTACACAATCTTCAGAGGTAAACACTGCAATCAAGTGATATGTGTAGGTCTTATGGAGACTTCTGTACCTGTCATTAGGTAGTCTGGCTCTTCCTGTCTCAGGTGTGATGGTGCCTTCTTCAGACTGCGTGTTTCAGCTCTTACCATAGATGTGTGACAGGATTCAGATCAGGGATCATAGAGGCCACTTCAGAAGTCCAATGTTTTGATCTTATTCATTCTTGGTTGCTTTTACCTGTGTTTTTTGGATCATGATTATTCTGTTGGAGGACACATGACTGCGACTGAGCTTTCTGACATGGGGCAGTACGTTTCACCCCAGAATGCCTTGATAGTCATGACATTTCATTATGCCCTGCACAAATTCAAGGCACCCTGTGCCAGATGCAGCAAAGCAGACCCAAAACATAACCAAGCTCCGTTCATGTGTCACAGTAGGTACTGTGTTTTTTTTCTTTGAAAGCTTCATTTTTTTCATACTGTATGTGAACATAGAGCTAATATGACTTGCAAAAAGTTCCAGTTTCAACTCATCTGTCCAAAGGACATTTTCCCAGAAGCATTGTGGCATGTCAATAGGCATTTCAGCAAAGTCCAGTCTGTCTTTTTTTTTTTTTTTAAAGTGGAGTCCTGGTTCCATGGAGCCCAGTCACTCATAAAGTGTCAGATGGTGCGATCATACCCTTACCTTCGAGTTCAGCTTATATCTCTTTGGAAGTTTTCCCTGGCTCTTTTCTACCATTCGCACTATCTTTCTGTTTAATCTGGGTTCAATTTTCCTCTTGCGGCCACATCCAGAGAGATTGGCTACAGTCCTATGTACTTTAAACTTCTTTTAATAATATTTGCAACTGTAGTCACTGGACATGGTCTTACAGCCTTCACCTTTAACGTGCTTGTCTATAATTTAGTTTCTGATCTCCTCAGAAACTCTCCCCTTTACTTTCTCTGGTCCATGTTCAGTGTGGTGCACACGGTGATACCAAACAGCACAGTGACTCCTTTTCACCATTTAAATAGGCTTTATGACTTATTGAAGGATTGAAGCTATATGATGCAAATTCTAGAAAGCAATTAATTTGAAATATCAGTATAATACAATTATTTATCTCTTCTAAGGAGTATCACCAAATGTGTCCCAACATTTCAAAATATCTTTGCAGAATAAGCAATAATTTATCTGTTTTCACAGTTTCTTTGCTTTATTCTATGACATAGCAAAGGCATACAGGTATACATGAGACAATGGAGGTAATTTCAAGTTGATCGCAGCAGGAATTTTGTTAGCAGTTGGGCAAAACCATGTGCACTGCAGGGGAGGCAGATATAACGTGCAGAGATAGATAGATTTGGGTGTGGTGAGTTCAATCTGCAATCTAAATTGCAGTGTAAAAATAAAGCAGACAGTATTTACCCTGCACAGAAACAAAATAACCCACCCAAATCTTACTCTCTCTACACGTTATATCTGCCACACCTGCAATGCACATGGGGGGTAATTCCAAGTTGATCGCAGCAGGATTTTTTTTAGCAGTTGGGCAAAACCATGTGCACTGCAGGGGAGGCAGATATAACATGTGCAGAGAGAGTTAGATTTGGGTGTGGTGTGTTCAATCTGCAATCTAATTTGCAGTGTAAAAATAAGATTTTACTTACCGATAAATCTATTTCTCGTAGTCCGTAGTGGATGCTGGGACTCCGTAAGGACCATGGGGATATAGCGGCTCCGCAGGAGACAGGGCACAAAATAAAAGCTTAAGGATCAGGTGGTGTGCACTGGCTCCTCCCCCTATGACCCTCCTCCAAGCCTCAGTTAGGATACTGTGCCCGGACGAGCGTACATAATAAGGAAGGATATTGAATCCCGGGTAAGACTCATACCAGCCACACCAATCACACCGTACAACTTGTGATCTGAACCCAGTTAACAGTATGATAAACGCAAAGGAGCCTCTGAAAAGATGGCTCACAACAATAATAACCCGAATTTTTGTAACAATAACTATATACAAGTATTGCAGACAATCCGCACTAGGGATGGGCGCCCAGCATCCACTACGGACTACGAGAAATAGATTTATCGGTAAGTAAAATCTTATTTTCTCTGACGTCCTAGTGGATGCTGGGACTCCGTAAGGACCATGGGGATTATACCAAAGCTCCCAAACGGGCGGGAGAGTGCGGATGACTCTGCAGCACCGAATGAGAGAACTCCAGGTCCTCCTCAGCCAGGGTATCAAATTTGTAGAATTTAGCAAACGTGTTTGCCCCTGACCAAGTAGCTGCTCGGCAAAGTTGTAAAGCCGAGACCCCTCGGGCAGCCGCCCAAGATGAGCCCACCTTCCTTGTGGAATGGGCTTTTACTGATTTTGGCTGTGGCAATCCTGCCACAGAATGTGCAAGCTGAATTGTACTACAAATCCAACGAGCAATCGTCTGCTTAGAAGCAGGAGCACCCAGCTTGTTGGGTGCATACAGGATAAACAGCGAGTCAGATTTTCTGACTCCAGCCGTCCTGGAAACATATATTTTCAAGGCCCTGACAACGTCAAGCAACTTAGAGTCCTCTAAGTCCCTGGTAGCCGCAGGTACCACAATAGGTTGGTTCATGTGAAATGCAGAAACCACCTTAGGTAGAAATTGAGGACGAGTCCTCAATTCCGCCCTGTCAGAATGAAATATCAAGTAAGGGCTTTTATATGATAAAGCCGCCAATTCTGACACACGCCTGGCTGAAGCCAAGGCTAACAGCATCGACACCTTCCATGTGAGATATTTTAAGTCCACCGTGGAAAGTGGTTCAAACCAATGTGACTTTAGAAAACTCAACACCACATTGAGATCCCAAGGTGCCACTGGAGGCACAAAAGGAGGCTGTATGTGCAGCACCCCTTTTACAAATGTCTGAACTTCAGGTACTGAAGCCAGTTCTTTCTGGAAGAAAATCGACAGGGCCGAAATTTGAACCTTAATGGACCCTAATTTTAGGCCCATAGACAGTCCTGTTTGCAGGAAATGAAGGAAACGACCCAGTTGAAATTCCTCTGTAGGGGCCTTCTTGGCCTCACACCACGCAACATATTTACGCCAAATGCGGTGATAATGTTTTGCGGTTACGTCCTTCCTGGCTTTGACCAGAGTAGGGATGACTTCTTCTGGAATGCCTTTTTCCCTCAGGATCCGGCGTTCAACCGCCATGCCGTCAAACGCAGCCGCGGTAAGTCTTGGAACAGACAAGGCCCCTGCAGTAGCAGGTCCTTTCTTAGAGGTAGAGGCCACGGTTCGTCCGTGAGCATCTCTTGAAGTTCCGGGTACCAAGTCCGTCTTGGCCAATCCGGAACCACGAGTATAGTTCTTACTCCTCTCCTTCTTATGATTCTCAGTACTTTTGGTATGAGAGGCAGAGGAGGGAACACATACACTGACTGGTACACCCACGGCGTTACCAGAGCGTCCACTGCTATTGCCTGAGGGTCCCTTGACCTGGCGCAATATCTGTCCAGTTTTTTGTTTAGACGTGACGCCATCATGTCCACCTTTGGTTTTTCCCAACGGTTTACAATCAGGTGGAAGACTTCTGGGTGAAGTCCCCACTCTCCCGGGTGAAGGTCGTGTCTGCTGAGGAAGTCTGCTTCCCAGTTGTCCACTCCCGGAATGAATACTGCTGACAGTGCTATCACATGATTTTCCGCCCAGCGAAGAATCCTTGCAGCTTCTGCCATTGCCCTCCTGCTTCTCGTGCCGCCCTGTCTGTTTACGTGGGCGACTGACGTGATGTTGTCCGATTGGATCAACACCGCCTGACCCTGAAGCAGAGGTTTTGCTTGACTTAGGGCATTGTAAATGGCCCTTAGTTCCAGAATGTTTATATGAAGAGACGTTTCCAAGCTTGACCACAGGCCCTGGAAATTCCTTCCCTGTGTGACTGCTCCCCAGCCTCTCAGGCTGGCATCCGTGGTTACCAGGATCCAATCCTGAATGCCAAATCTGCGGCCCTCTAGTAGATGAGCACTCTGCAGCCACCACAGGAGAGACACCCTTGTCCTTGGCGACAGGGTTATCCGCTGATGCATCTGCAGATGCGATCCGGACCATTTGTCCAGTAGATCCCACTGAAATGTTCTTGCATGGAATCTTCCGAATGGAATCGCTTCGTAAGAAGCCACCATTTTCCCCAGGACCCTCGTGCACTGATGCACTGAGACCTGTCCTGGTTTTAGGAGGTTCCTGACTAGCTCGGATAACTCCCTGGCCTTCTCCTCCGGGAGAAACACCTTCTTCTGGACTGTGTCCAGAATCATTCCTAGGAACAGTAGACGTGTCGTTGGAATCAGCTGCGATTTTGGAATATTTAGAATCCACCCGTGCTGACGTAACACTACCTGAGATAGTGCTACTCCGACTTCTAACTGTTCCCTGGATCTTGCCCTTATCAGGAGATCGTCCAAGTAAGGGATAATTGAAATGCCTTTTCTTCGTAGAAGAATCATCATTTCGGCCATTACCTTGGTAAAGACCCGAGGTGCCGTGGACAATCCAAACGGCAGCGTCTGAAACTGATAATGACAGTTTAGTACTACAAACCTGAGGTACCCTTGGTGAGAAGGGTATATCGGGACGTGGAGATAAGCATCTTTGATGTCCAGAGACACCATATAGTCCCCTTCTTCCAGGTTCGCTATCACTGCTCTGAGTGACTCCATCTTGAATTTGAACCTTTTTATGTAAGTGTTCAAGGATTTCAGATTTAAAATTGGTCTCACCGAGCCGTCCGGCTTCGGTACCACAAACAGCGTGGAAAAATACCCCTTTCCTTGTTGCAGGAGGGGTACCTTGATTATCACCTGCTGGGAATACAGCTTGTGAATGGCTTCTAGAACTGCCTCCCTGTCGGAGGGAGACTTTGGTAAAGCAGACTTCAGGAAACGATGAGGGGGAAACGCCTCGAATTCCAGTTTGTACCCCTGCGATACTACCTGTAGAATCCAGGGATCCACTTGCGAGTGAGCCCACTGCGCGTTGAAATTTTTGAGACGGGCCCCCACCATATCTGAGTCTGCTTGTAAAGCCCCAGCGTCATGCTGAAGACTTGGCAGAAGCAGGGGAGGGCTTCTGCTCTTGGGAAGCGGCTGCATGGTGCAGTCTTTTTCCTCTTCCTCTGCCCCGGGGCAGAAAGGAGTGGCCTTTTGCTCGCTTGTACTTATGGGAACGAAAGGACTGAGATTGAAAAGACGGTGTCTTTTTCTGCTGATGTGGAGTGACCTGGGGTAAAAAGGTGGATTTTCCAGCCGTTGCCGTGGCCACCAGGTCCGATAGACCAGCCCCAAATAACTCCTCCCCTTTATACGGCAATACTTCCATGTGCCGTTTGGAATCCGCATCCCCTGACCACTGTCGCGTCCACAACGCTCTTCTGGCAGAGATGGACATAGCACTTACTCTTGATGCCAGGGTGCAAATATCCCTCTGTGCATCACGCATATATAATAATGCATCCTTTAAATGTTCTATAGTTAACAAAATATTGTCCCTATCCAGGGTATCAATATTCTCAGTCAGGGAATCCGACCATGCGACTCCAGCACTGCACATCCAGGCTGAGGCGATTGCTGGTCGCAGTATAACACCAGTATGTGTGTATATACTTTTTAGGATATTTTCCAGCCTTCTATCAGCTGGTTCTTTGAGGGTAGCCGTATCAGGAGACGGTAACGCTACTTGTTTAGATAAACGTGTGAGCGCCTTATCTACCCTAGGGGGTGTTTCCCAACGCGCCCTAACCTCTGGCGGGAAAGGATATAATGCTAATAATTTTTTAGAAATTAGCTGTTTTTTATCGGGAGAAACCCACGCTTTTTCACACACCTCATTTATTTCCTCTGACTCAGGAAAAAATATTGGTAGTTTTTTCTCACCCCACATAATACCCTTCTTTGTGGTACTTGTAGTGTCAGAAAGGTTCAATGCCTCTTTCATTGCCGTGATCATGTAACGTGTGGCCCTACTGGACATTACGTTTGTCTCGTCACCGTCGACACTAGACTCAGTATCTGTGTCAGGGTCTGTGTCGACCCACTGAGGTAACGGGCGTTTTAGCGCCCCTGACGGTGTCTGAGACGCCTGGACAGGCACTAACTGATTTGCCGGCTGTCTCATGTCGTCAACAGTTTTTTGCAAATTGCTGACATTATCACTTAATTGTTTAAATACAATCATCCAGTCAGGTGTCGACTCCCTAGGGGGTGACATCACCAACGCAGGCAACTGCTCCGCCTCCACATAATTTTCCTCCTCATACATGTCGACACACGCGTACCGACACACAGCACACACACACCGGGAATGCTCTGATAGAGGACAGGACCCCACTTAGCCCTTTGGAGAGACAGAGGGAGAGTCTGCCAGCACACACCCAGCGCTATATATATATACAGGGATAACCTTATATAAGTGTTATTCCCTTATAGCTGCTGTTAATTATTGTTATTTGCTGCCAACAATGCCCCCCCTTCTCTTTTTTACCCTGATTCTGAAGCAGGACTGCAGGGGAGAGTCAGGGAGCCGTCCTTCCAGCGGAGCTGTGAGGGAAAATGGCGCTTGTGTGCTGAGGAGATAGGCTCCGCCCCTTCACGACGTCCTTATCTCCCGCTTTTTTGTGTAAAATGGCAGGGGATTAAAATACATCCATATAGCCCAGGAGCTATATGTGATGTATTCTGTTTTGCCACCTAAGGTATTCTGTTATATTGCGTCTCAGGGCGCTCCCCCCCCAGCGCCCTGCACCCTCAGTGACCGGAGTGTGAAGTGTGCTGAGAGCAATGGCGCACAGCTGCGGTGCTGTGCGCTACCTTAGTCTGAAGACAGGATGTCTTCTGCCGCCGATTTCACCGGACCTCTTCGTCTCTTCTGGCTCTGTAAGGGGGACGGCGGCGCGGCTCCGGTGACCCATCCAGGCTGAACCTGTGATCGTCCCTCTGGAGCTAGTGTCCAGTAGCCTAAGAAACCCGATCCACTCTGCACTCAGGTGAGTCCGTTTCTTCTCCCCTTAGTCCCACGATGCAGTGAGCCTGTTGCCAGCAGGACTCACTGAAAATAAAAAAAACCTAACTAAACTTTTATTCTAAGCAGCTCAGGAGAGCCACCTAGATTGCACCCTTCTCGGCCGGGCACAAAAATCTAACTGAGGCTTGGAGGAGGGTCATAGGGGGAGGAGCCAGTGCACACCACCTGATCCTTAAGCTTTTATTTTGTGCCCTGTCTCCTGCGGAGCCGCTATATCCCCATGGTCCTTACGGAGTCCCAGCATCCACTAGGACGTCAGAGAAAATAAAGCAGCCAGTATTTACCCTGCACAGAGATAAAATAACCCACTCAAATCTAACTCTATCTGCACATGTTATACCTGCCTCCCCTGCAGTGCACATGGTTTTGCCCAACTGCTAAAAAAAATCCTGCTGCGATCAACTTGGAATTACCCCCAATAGCTTTTAATTTCATCACATTTCAGGAGGAATGAAGTATTGTTTCAATGAGCTGTCCACGTCTGTATGTAAAAACAGCCTCTGCTTTGACAATAATATTTTGTTGCTCTGCCTTGCTAGGTCTTGTTTCATGGGGAAGCCTTCCAGTATTTGGGAAAGTTACTATCACACCGGTTGGCAAGCTGCCATGTGACAGATGACAATGGGCAGGAAGGCAATAATTAAACCATAATATGCCCGCTTCACTCCACTGAAACTGCCCTCTGCAAAGTCACCAATGACCTGCTTTCATACAAATCCAGGGGACACCTCTCTGCTCATCCTCCTGGGGCTCTCTGCTGCCTTCGATACTGTGATCATCATCTCCTCCCCACTCTCCACACCATTGGCCTTTTATTAGCACTGTCCTTGCTTGGTTCACCTCTTAGCTCACTAACCACTCCTTTCTCTGTGTCTGTCTCCGGCTCCACCTCCTCCCTGTTGGTGTCTTCTAGTGTTCTGTCCTTGGCCCCCTTCTCTTCTCCTTGTACACCCCTTCCCTGGGTGCGCTCATAAGCTCCTTCAGCCTTCAATACCACCTCTATGCCGACGATACACAACTATACCTCTCCTCTCCTGACCTCTACCTCTCTGTCCTCTCTCGGGTTTCCAGCTTGCCTCTCTGCCATCTCCTCCTGGATCTCTGAGTACTCCCTGAAGCTCAACATGGTCAAAACCGAACTCATCATCTTTCCCCCATCCAGAGCAACACCCCCCACTAATATCTCTGTCATTGTTGACAACACCATCTTCTCCCTCGTTTGCCAACTCCACTGCTTGGGCGTCACTCTTGACCCCTCCCTCTCCTTTGCCCCGCACACTTTCACTCAGATTTGTTCTCAACTCCGCAGCTAGACTTATCTTCCTCTCCCACCGCTCCACATATGCCACTCCCCTTTGACAAAACCTAAACTTGCTCCCATTCCCCTACAGAATCCTTTTCACACTCCAGGCTCTCCTCTACTCTGGTCACCTCATCCCATACGTGAATCCCAGATTTTGCTTGTGCTGCCCCCTTCACTGGAGTGAGCTCCATCAGGCTCTCCCCAACCCTGCATAGCTTCAAACTTGCACTGAAAACTCACCTGTTCATCAAAGCCTATCCTTCCACCACTTAACCTTGTCACCAGGTTACTCACCCCACCCTCCTACCTCAGTCATCTCACCTAACCTACCTCCTGCCCTCAGGTCTCCACCCACATGCTCATGCCTCATGCCACCGGTCAGTCCCCTCTAGATTGTAAGCTCCTAGGAGCAGGGTCCTCCTCCCTCATGTTATCACAGCCAGGGTGGTCTTCAGGTTGCCGACTGTCAAGATCCCGGCGCCGGAATCCCGACAGCCGGCATACCGACAGATTTTCTCCCTCGTGGGGGTCCACGACCCCCCTAGAGGGAGAATAAAGAGCGCGCCACTGTGCCTGCAGCGTGGCGAGCACAGCAAGCCTGCAAGGGGCTCATTTGCGCTCACCACGCTGTCGGTATGCCGGCGGTCGGGCTCCCGGCGCCGGTATGCTGGTCGCCGGGAGCCCGGCCTCCGACATACCATACTACACCCCTTCAATGACATCCTTCACCTACTCAGTGGCCGTTAGCCCGGAATTCCTCTCGCTCACAGCCGTTCGTCTCTTCCGTTGGCTCTACTCCGGCCAGTCGTGCCGTCACCATTGGAGACAGATTCCACCCTTCGCTGATTACTCCCTCGCTCACCTTGCTTCCCAGCTGTAGTGTGTGCTGAGAATTGTGGTGATAATTGTTACCTGTGCTCTGTTTATGTCCTGGTTACCGTAATGTTATGCAATGTTCTGTGTACCCTGTACTATCCTACTGTTGCCATATGTACGGCGCTGTGGCCCCCTTGAGGCGCCTTATAAATAAAGTGTAATAACAATACAACCAGCAGGGAAGGAGACTGCACCAAATAACCGTAACACAAAAAAAAATGCAGTTCTCTATAAAGGGAATGCCATAAAGCTCTGAACAAACAATGATAAAGTAAAACAGAATATGATGTAACACAAACCATATCAAATGGTTAATAGTATAAAACCTATCCGCGGCAGCCAATGGGTAAATGGACAGTGTAAAATAGACAACGCTAAATACCGAATTTCCAGACTCTGCATAAAGCTTGTGCCTAATCTGCTAGGAAAGGTCAATGCCCATAGGTTGTGGTAAACTTCTGCACTCCCTAAGGCGGCGTTATTTCTACCCACCTTGTCCGTGTCATTGGGGTTCCCCGCCCCTTTTGTTGTATCACTGCTGTCGCTATACTTCTGAGATGCTCACGCTTGCATCTGTGATCAGCCGCTACTGTAAGTATTGTATTTCACGTACAGACTTTTCTCCTGTGCGGCCTGGATATGTTGTATCTGGGTATATTTATGGTTTTACAGAACACTAGACAGTAATGATGTGAACTCGGGTTGTAGCCGCCATTGTAGCCCCCTCTACCTTTGGGGCTTGCTTTGAGTCGCTCATAAGTCGCAATGCAGACGGAACTCGTGGACTTCAGCACAATATGCCTTTTCCAAAGGAAAAAATTGGCTTTTCCGTGTAATACGCATTTCTTCGCGGCAGCCATGCGATCGCACGGAGCTCTTCTGCCTGCTGGGAGTGCCATGGGCTGACCTTGCTGGATCATAGTGTGCGGGCAGATCTTTAGCTCCCACCATGAGGCAGGTGTGTCCGGATACTGATAATGACAGTTGCGGCAGAGGACGTATCATCAGTGGGCAGGATAGGCTTCCACGTGCAGCCGCGTGGATTTCTAACCTACGATGCCGGATTCTCACATTACCATAATGTAGCAAGCAAACATCCGCGGGCAGATGGAGAAATGCCTGCGGATCTGTGCGGCTGAGAATCAGGCCCGCGTAACTACTTTCCAAGATTTTTGATAACAGAAATGCTCGGTACAAGAAGAGGCCTATAATAACTGCACCAAGTGCACAGATAAAGTGTAAAGTACATTTAAAGGCCTCGTCTGTGTCTAGGGGATGTAGCCAATATACCTGCGGTCAGAATACAGACGCCGGGATCCCGACTGCCGAGAATGCCAGCAGCGGCGCAAGTTCTACTCCCACTCATGGGTGCTACTATCCAAAGACAATGATCTTGTATGGTTTACACATTTGTAAATAATCCGTAAAGATCACCAGCTACAGACGCGATTGGCAAATGTAACGGATAACAGTTTGGATTAGTCCTTCACATCAGTGCACGTGGTTCAGTGGAGGATTTCCCAAGCTTTATTTGATGAAACTGAATTACCGCTCTCCATACATTTATTCAGAATATATGATGCAAGGCTTAAAAATGTAGATCTATACAAAATGACACATACAGATTATCTTACAACAGGAAAAATAAGACTTTAAACCTACCGGTAAATCTTTTTCTCCTAGTCCGTACAGGATGCTGGGGACTCCGTAAGGACCATGGGGGTATAGACGGGATCCGCAGGAGACATGGGCACTCTAAGACTTTAGATGGGTGTGAACTGGCTCCTCCCTCTATGCCCCTCCTCCAGACCTCAGTTAAAGAACTGTGCCCAGAGGAGACGGACAGTACGAAGAAAGGATTTTTGTTAATCTAAGGGCAAGATTCATACCAGCCCACACCATCCACACCGTATAACCTGGAATATACACAACCAGTCAACAGCATGAACAAAACAGCATCAGCCAGAGACTGATCTCAACTGTAACATAACCCTTATGTAAGCAACAACTATATACAAGCCTTGCAGAAACATGTCCGCACAGGGACGGGCGCCCAGCATCCTCTACGGACTAGGAGAAAAAGATTTACCAGTAGGTTTAAAATCTTATTTTCTCTTACGTCCTAGAGGATGCTGGGTACTCCGTAAGGACCATGGGGCTTATACCAAAGCTCCAGACCGGGCGGGAGAGTGCGGATGACTCTGCAGCACCGATTGAGCAAACATGAGGTCCTCATTTGCAAAGTTCTACAAGTTTGATACCCTGGCTAAAGTGTTTGAACCCGACCAAGTAGCTGCCCGGCAAAGCTGTAATGCCGAGACGCCTCGGGCAACCGCCCAAGAAGAGCCCACCTTCCTAGTGGAATGGGCCTTTACCGAATTAGGTAACGGCAATCCAGCCATAGAATGAGCCTGCTGAATCGTGTTACAGATCCAGCGAGCAATAGTCTGCTTCGAAGCAGGAGCGCCAACCATGTTGGCCGCATACAGGACAAACAGTGCCTCTGTTTTCCGAACTCGAGCCGTCCTGGCTACATAAATTTTTAAGGCCCTGACTACATCCAGGGATTTGGAATCCTCCAAGTCATCCATAGCCACAGGCACCACAACAGGTTGGTTCATGTGAAACGACGAAACCACCTTAGGTAGAAATTGAGGACGAGTTCTCAATTCTGCTCGATCCACATGGAAAATCAGATAGGGGCTCTTGTGAGACAAAGCCGCCAATTCATACACCCGCCTCGCAGATGCCAAGTCCAACAACATGACCACTTTCCAAGTGAGAAATTTGAATTAAACCGTTTGAAGAGGTTAAAACCAGTGTGATTTAAGGAACTGTAACACCACGTTAAGGTCCCACGGTGCCACTAGGGGCACAAAAGGAGGCTGGATGTGCAGCACTCCCTTTACAAAAGTCTGGACTTCTGGGAGAGAAGCCAATTCCTTCTGAAAGAATATAGATAAGGCCGAAATCTGCACCTTAATGGAGCCTAACTTAAGGCCCATATCCACTCCTGTCTGTAGAAAATGGAGAAAACGACCCAGTTGAAAATCTTCCGTAGGAGCATTCTTGGCTTCACACCAAGAAACATATTTCCTCCAGATACGGTGATAGTGCTTCGCCGTTACCTCCTCCCTAGCTTTGATCAGAGTAGGGATAACTTCCCCCGGAATCCCTTTCCTAGCTAGTGTCACAACTGAGGGCCTGAGCTGACGGGAGGCAGCCTCAGTTGTAGGGGCTGAGATGTACCGGAACCTGGGAGGTTGTATCAGACCCCTGGACATGTAAGTAACATGAATAATAACTGCCCGAAGGCGTGACCACGACAACTTGGATAAAAGTCAATGATGTTTATTATGACAACTCCGCAACACAGCAGCAGTAAAAGAAAACGTAAAAGTCAGCAAAGAATAAATACAGTTCCTGGGTACTACAGGATGGCAGGAGCCACAGGGCACTGGTAGTGTGAGATAGTTCTTATGATCTTCTAGATGGAAAGTCCTTACCAGGCCCGACTGTAGCAATGGAGATAACCCAGGATTGTGCCAGCTGGTGTTCCAGGAAAAGCTGGGTTGCTGAAGATAAAACAGCTGCTGTGGATACTGGCTGGAACCAGACTGTTGTTAGCACGGAGTGGATACTGGCTGGAACCAGTTAAATAATAAATGAACTTGGGAGCGATGAAATATGAACTGAAATGTAGAATTTGAGAGCGGAGAAATAATAATACCGGTGGAGAGTGGTAAAGTGTAGAAAGGACACCGGCCCTTTAAGGGAAGCTGTACTCTGCTGGAAGCTGAGCTGGAAGCAGGTAATGTTGTAGCTGGAAACAGATGAATCCACAATGGATTGGAGAGTCAGGCTACACCGCAGGTGGAATGCTGGTGCGGGTCTCTATGGTGGAAGTCTTGAGACAGGAGCTGGAACCTGGAAGACAATCACAGGAGAGAGACAAACAGGAACTAGGTTTGACAACCAAAGCACTGACGCCTTCCTTGCTCAGGCACAGTGTATTTATACCTGCAGCAAGGAAGGGATTGGCTAGGCAATTATGCAGATTATCAATACTAAGAACAGATTGGTGGAAATGATCAGCTGACAGAATCCAAGATGGCTGCGCCCATGCAGACACTTGGAGGGAAGTTTGGTTTGTAATCCATGTGGTAATGAAAACAGTAATGGCGGCGCCGGCCACCGGAGACAGGAGGCGCCAGGCTGACAGATGCACATCCAACCACGCGGACACAGCGGAGGCCGCGGCTGACGTAATCGCCACTCAGACACTCTGCATGCAGAAGTTCAGGGACGGCGGCGGAGGCCGCGGGAGACGCCATGCCAGGTGTAATATGGCGTTTACTGTAACAGCGTCCCAGAGTGACAGGAGAGGATACAGGAATGTACACATCAGGATAACAGATGGGATCCGGTCCTGGAGCGCTGAGCCAGCCTTAGGAGGCATCTGATGGGTAAGAAATGGCGTCCAGATACCCGGATCGTGACAGCACCCCCCCCTTTAGGAGTGGCCCCAGGACACTTCTTTGGCTTTTGAGGAAACTTGGAATGGAATCTCCGGACCAAGGCAGGAGCATGGACATCAGAAGCATTGGTCCATGAACGTTCCTCAGGACCATAACCCTTCCAGTCAATAAGATATTGTAGTTGACCGTAACGGTGACGTGAGTCCAGGATTTTGGCCACTTCATACTCAACGCCTCGTTGAGTTTGGACTTTCGGAGTTGGAGGAAGTGAGGAATGAAACCGATTCAAGATCAGCGGTTTCAACAGGGAAACATGGAATGTCCTGGGTATTTTTAAGAAGGGAGGCAACTGGAGTCTGTAAGCAACAGGATTGATGACTTGTTCAATCTTGAAAGGACCGATATAGCGAGGTGCAAACTTCATACTGGGAACTCTTAACCTCAAATTCTTCGTGGATAACCATACCCGATCACCCACCTTGAGAGCAGGAACTGCTCGACGCTTCTTATCCGCAAACTTCTTGTACCTGAACGATGCCTTGAGCAGAGCTGATCGTACGCTCTTCCAGATATTGGCAAACTGATGCAAGGTGATATCCACTGCGGGAACAGAAGTTGCTGGAAGCGGTTGGAACTCAGGGACTTTAGGGTGGAATCCAAAGTTAGTGAAGAATGGTGTTGAAGCAGATGAAGAATGATACTGGTTGTTATGACAGAACTCGGCCCAGGGAAGTAATTGAACCCAGTCATCTTGAGAGGAGGACACATAGATGCGGAGGAAGGCCTCCAAGTCCTGATTCACCCTCTCGGTTTGACCATTGGTCTGAGGATGGTAAGCCGTGGAAAACTTTAGCTTGACTTGGAGGACTTGACATAAACTTCGCCAGAATTTGGCTGTGAATTGAACTCCTCGATCTGAGATAATTTCTTCAGGAAGACCGTGGAGTCGGAAGATCTCTTGTATGAATACTTGAGCCAACTTGGAAGCTGACGGAAGACCGGTGAGAGGAATGAAGTGTGCCATCTTGGTGAACCGGTCAACTACCACCCAGATGGTATTGAACTTGTTGCACATGGGTAAGTCTGTAATGAAATCCATCGACAAGTGGGTCCATGGTCGACGGGGAACGGATAGTGGAACCAGTTGCCCCGCAGGCGACTGGCGGGATACTTTATGTTGGGCACACTTTGGGCAAGATGCAATAAACTCCAAGACGTCCTTTTTCAGAGTTGGCCACCAATAGGACCTAGAGATAAACTCCAGGGTTTTTTGGATACCTGTATGTCCGGCAAAACGGGAAGCATGGGCCCAATGCATGAGCTTCTTCCTTAGCATCGGCTTCACAAAACTTTTCCCTGATGGGGGCGTAGAGTCCATCCCTACCGTGGAGAATGCCAACGGATTTATAATAGGATGCTTGTCTGAAGACTCTGACTCATTTTCTTGCTCCCATGAGCGGGAAAGGGCATCGGCCTTGCGATTCTGAGAGCCCGGACAGAACTGGAGTTTAAAGTCGAACCTGGAAAAGAAAAGTGCCCATCTGGCCTGACGAGGGTTGAGACATTGTGCGCCCTTCAGGTATAAAAGGTTCTTGTGGTCTGTAAGTATGGTGATTGAATGAGAAGCTCCCTCCAACAGATACCTCCACTCTTCTAGAGCGAGCTTGATGGCTAGCAACTCCTGGTCGCCAATGGCATAGTTGCGCTCAGCTGGGGAGAACTTCCGGGAGAAGAAACTGCAAGGGTGTAAATGGCCATCTTTAGCCCTCTGAGATAACACCGCTCCTACTCCAACGGAGGAGGCATCCACCTCTAAGATGAAAGGAGAGTCGATGTCAGGCTGTTTCAGAACAGAGGCAGAGATGAACCTTTGTTTTAAAAGATGAAATGCTTGCATGGCTTCTTCAGACCACTTGGACGGGTTAGCACCCTTCTTAGTGAAAGCAGTAATAGGCGCCACAATGGTGGAAAAGTCTCGTATAAACTTTCGGTAATAGTTGGCGAACCCTAAGAACCTCTGGACCCCTTTGAGGGTTAAGGGTACCGGCCAATTTTGGATTGCTTGTAGTTTCTCAGGATCCATCTCTAGTCCGGAACCGGACACAATGTACCCTAGAAACGGAATGGACTTGACTTCAAAGACGCATTTTTCTAATTTGCAATAGAGATGATTGACACGGAGACGGGACAGAACCTCTTTAACCCAAAAACGATGTTCCTCTAAATCGTTGGCAAAAATGAGGATATCGTCTAGATAGACCACGACATGACGGTATAGAATGTCTCTGAAGATCTCATTGACAAAATGCTGGAAGACAGCTGGAGCATTGCTCAATCCGAAGGGCATGACGAGGTACTCATAATGTCCGTCACGGGTGTTAAAGGCGGTCTTCCACTCGTCACCCTCACGGATCCGGATGAGATTGTATGCACCTCGCAAGTCCAGCTTTGTAAAGATGGTAGCTCCGCTAACTCTGTCAAAGAGCTCAGTAATCAGGGGTAAAGGATAACGGTTCTTGATGGTAATGTCGTTCAAACCTCTGTAGTCGATGCACGGCCGCAGACCACCATCTTTCTTTTTTACAAAAAAGAAGCCTGCGCCGGCTGGAGAAGAAGAAGGTCGAATGAACCCCTTTGCTAGGTTCTCTTTAATATATTCCTCCATAGAATGCGTCTCAGGCAGAGACAACGGATAAGTTCGGCCTCGAGGTGGAACCTTCCCTGGAACGAGATCAATCGGACAGTCCCATTCTCTATGAGGAGGAAGGATATCTGCAGAAGCTTTACTGAACACATCCGTGAAATCTTGATATGGAGGAGGTGGAACATCAGACGACCTGGGGGAGGAAGAACAGACAGGCAATACTTTAAACAAACATGTCTCAGCACAGGAGGAAACCCATGCCAGGATTTGCGTAGTCGTCCAATCAATTGTAGGATTGTGAAGACGGAGCCATGGAAGGCCCAGGACCACAGGATGTGTGGCTCTTGGAATCACTAAAAAAGAAATAAGTTCGGAATGAAGAACTCCCACTCTCAGACGAACTGGTAGAGTCCTTAAAGAAATAACTGCATCAAAAATTTTGCTGCCATCCACGGCAGTTAAAGAAATGGACGAAGGAAGTCTCTCGGTGGGTAGGGACCACCGTTTAACATAGGCTTCGGTAATAAAGTTCCCAGCTGCTCCGGAATCAAGGAGGGCAATGACGTTCCGATAACGTTGAGCAACTTGAAGCGAGACTGGGAGATTACAATCTTGAGGAGATGGAGAGGAGATCATTACTCCTAGCCGGCCCTCTCCTTGGCGAGCTAGGATTTGGAGTTTCCCGGACGTTTGGGACAGGCATTAATGGTGTGAGACGGAGCTGCACAATAGAGACAGAGAAACTCGGAGAGACGTCTTCGGCGCTCATCAGGAGTTAAACGGGAACGGCCAAGTTGCATGGGCTCATCTTTAGATGGTGACAGTTGACGAGGAGGAGGAGCAGAAGATTTTGGAGCAGATGATCTTCCACGCTCAGTTGCTCTCTCTCTGAAACGTAAATCAACTTTCGTGCAGAGTGAGATTAGCTCATCTAACTTAGAAGGTAAGTCTCTGGTAGCTAACTCATCTTTAATACGCTCAGATAAGCCATGCCAGAATGCAGCATACAGGGCCTCGTCGTTCCATGCCAGTTCGGATGCCAGGATCTGGAACTGTATCAGATATTGTCCTACAGTACGTGACCCCTGGCGTAAACGGAGAATCTCGGATGAAGCTGAGGTTACCCGGCCTGGCTCGTCGAAGATGCGCCTGAATGTTGACACGAAGGCAGTGTAGGAAGATAGCAGGGTGTCGGACCTCTCCCATAACGGTGATGCCCAATCAAGGGCTGAGCCACTGAGAAGAGAAATAATGTAGGCAATTTTTGTACGGTCACTGGGAAAATTGCCAGGTTGTAGCTCAAACTGAATCTCACACTGGTTGAGAAATCCCCTGCAGAATCTTGGAGATCCGTCAAATTTTGCTGGCGTTGGAAGATGAAGACGTGGAGCAGAAATGGGTAAGGTGGGTGGGGTTATAGCTGGAGTCACTGTGGTTGACGCACCAGACGCGCCTGATCCACGGAGAGTTGTCTGAATCCCATCCAGCCGAGTAGAGAGATCCTGGAGACAGCGGATGATGTGGCCCTGTGCAGCCTCCTGATGTTCTAGTCGGGCTGCCAGTTCTTGCATCGGCCTGGCCGCTTGATCCTGGTCTCCGGCTGGATTCATTAGGTCAGTGCTTACTGTCACAACTGAGGGCCTGAGCTGACGGGAGGCAGCCTCAGTTGTAGGGGCTGAGATGTACCGGAACCTGGGAGGTTGTATCAGACCCCTGGACATGTAAGTAACATGAATAATAACTGCCCGAAGGCGTGACCACGACAACTTGGATAAAAGTCAATGATGTTTATTATGACAACTCCGCAACACAGCAGCAGTAAAAGAAAACGTAAAAGTCAGCAAAGAATAAATACAGTTCCTGGGTACTACAGGATGGCAGGAGCCACAGGGCACTGGTAGTGTGAGATAGTTCTTATGATCTTCTAGATGGAAAGTCCTTACCAGGCCCGACTGTAGCAATGGAGATAACCCAGGATTGTGCCAGCTGGTGTTCCAGGAAAAGCTGGGTTGCTGAAGATAAAACAGCTGCTGTGGATACTGGCTGGAACCAGACTGTTGTTAGCACGGAGTGGATACTGGCTGGAACCAGTTAAATAATAAATGAACTTGGGAGCGATGAAATATGAACTGAAATGTAGAATTTGAGAGCGGAGAAATAATAATACCGGTGGAGAGTGGTAAAGTGTAGAAAGGACACCGGCCCTTTAAGGGAAGCTGTACTCTGCTGGAAGCTGAGCTGGAAGCAGGTAATGTTGTAGCTGGAAACAGATGAATCCACAATGGATTGGAGAGTCAGGCTACACCGCAGGTGGAATGCTGGTGCGGGTCTCTATGGTGGAAGTCTTGAGACAGGAGCTGGAACCTGGAAGACAATCACAGGAGAGAGACAAACAGGAACTAGGTTTGACAACCAAAGCACTGACGCCTTCCTTGCTCAGGCACAGTGTATTTATACCTGCAGCAAGGAAGGGATTGGCTAGGCAATTATGCAGATTATCAATACTAAGAACAGATTGGTGGAAATGATCAGCTGACAGAATCCAAGATGGCTGCGCCCATGCAGACACTTGGAGGGAAGTTTGGTTTGTAATCCATGTGGTAATGAAAACAGTAATGGCGGCGCCGGCCACCGGAGACAGGAGGCGCCAGGCTGACAGATGCACATCCAACCACGCGGACACAGCGGAGGCCGCGGCTGACGTAATCGCCACTCAGACACTCTGCATGCAGAAGTTCAGGGACGGCGGCGGAGGCCGCGGGAGACGCCATGCCAGGTGTAATATGGCGTTTACTGTAACAGCGTCCCAGAGTGACAGGAGAGGATACAGGAATGTACACATCAGGATAACAGATGGGATCCGGTCCTGGAGCGCTGAGCCAGCCTTAGGAGGCATCTGATGGGTAAGAAATGGCGTCCAGATACCCGGATCGTGACAGCTAGGATTTGGTGTTCAACCGCCATGCCGTCAAACGTAACCGCGGTAAGTCTTGGAACACACAGGGCCCCTGTTGCAACAGGTCCTCCCTGGGAGGAAGAGGCCACAGATCTTCTGTGAGAATCTCCTGAAGATCTGAATACCAGGCCCTTCGAGGCCAATCTGGAACAATGAGTATTGTCTGCACTCTTGTTCGTCTTATGATTCTCAATATTTTTGAAATGAGTGGAAGGGAGGGAACACATAGACCGACTGAAACACCCACGGTGTCACCAGGGCGTCCACTGCCTGAGGGTCCCTCGACCTGGAACAATACGTCCAAAGCTTTTTGTTGAGGCGTGACGCCATCATGTCTATTTGAGGAAGTCCCCAACGACTTGTTATCTCTGCAAAGACTTCTTGATGAAGTCCCCACTCTCCTGGATGGAGATCGTGTCTACTGAGGAAGTCTGCTTCCCAGTTGTCTACTCCCGGAATGAAGACTGCTGACAGAGCGCTTACATGATTTTCTGCCCAGCGAAGAATCCTGGTGGCTTCTGCCATTGCTGCTCTGCTCCTTGTCCCGCCTTGGCGGTTTACATGCACCACGGCTGTGACGTTGTCTGACTGAATCAGAACGGGTAGGTTGCGAAGAAGACTCTCTGCTTGTTGTAGGCCGTTGTATATGGCCCTTAATTCCAGCACATTGATGTGTAGACAAGCCTCCTGGCTTGACCATATTCCCTGAAAATGTCTTCCTTGTGTGACTGCTCCCCATCCTTGGAGGCTTGCGTCCGTGGTCACAAGAACCCAGTCTTGAATGCCGAACCTGCGACCCTCTAGAAGGTGAGCACTCTGAAGCCACCACAGGAGAGATACCCTGGCCCTGGGGGACAGGCTTATCCTCTGATGTATTTGTAGATGGGACCCTGACCACTTGTCCAGAAGGTCCCATTGAAAAGTTCTCGCGTGGAACCTGCCGAACGGAATGGCCTCGTAGATCGCCACCATCTTTCCCAATACTCGAGTGCAGTGATGAACTGACACTCTTTTTGGCTTTAGCACGTCCCTGACCATGTTCTGGAGTTCCTGGGCTTTTTCCGTTGGGAGAAAAACCCTCTTTCTTTCAGTGTCCAGAACCATGCCCAAAAATGACAGCCGAGTTGTCGGAACCAACTGCGACTTTGGTAGATTTAGAATCCAGCCGTGCTGCTGCAGCACTCTCAGCAACTGATCTCTTGATCTTGCCTTTATCAGGAGATCGTCCAAGTATGGGATAATTGTGACTCCTTGCTTGCGCAGGAGTACCATCATTTCCGCCATTACCTTGGTGAAAATCCTCGGGCCGTGGAAAGCCCAAACGGCAACGTCTGAAACTGGTAATGACAATCCTGTACAGCGAATCTCAGGTACACCTGATGAGGGGGATAAATGGGGACATGAAGGTATGCATCCTTTATGTCTAGCGACACCATAAAATCCCCCCCTTCCAGGCTGGAGATCATTGCCCGGAGAGATTCCATCTTGAATTTTAACCTTTTCAAATACAGGTTCAGGGATTTTAGATTCAGAATGGGTCTGACCGAGCCATCCAGCTTCGGGACCACAAATAGGGTTGAATAATACCCCTTCCTCTGTTGCATTAGGGGAACCTTGATGATCACTTGCTGATGACACAGCTTTTGTATGGCAGCTGAAACTATTTCCCTCTCTGGGGGAGACGCTGGCAAGGCCGATTTGAAAAATCGGCGAGGAGGCACTTCTTCGAACTCCAGTTTGTAGCCTTGGGATACAATTTCGACCGCCCAAGGATCCAAATCCGACTGAACCCAGACCTGGCTGAAGAGTCGAAGACGTGCCCCCACCGGTGCGGACTCCCTCAGCGGAGCCCCAGCGTCATGCGGTGGATTTTGTAGAGGCCGGGGAGGACTTTTGTTCCTGGGAACTAGCCGTAGCAGGCGCTCTTTTCCCTCTACCTCTGGCGAGGAAGGAAGAGCCCCGACCCTTTCTGAACTTATGCGACCGAAAGGACTTCATCTGATATTGAGGTGTTTTCTTTTGCTGTGGGGGAACGTAAGGCAAAAAAGAAGACTTACCCGCGGTAGCTGTGGAAACCAGGTCCGCGAGGCCCTCCCCAAATAAAACCTCACCCTTGTAAGCTAAAATCTCCATATGTCTCTTTGAATCGGCATCACCCGTCCATTGGCGGGTCCACAGGGACCTTCTAGCCGAAATTGCCATGGTATTGGCTCTTGAACCCAACAGCCCAGTATCTCTCGCAGCCTCTCTCACATATAACGCTGCGTCCTTAATGTGACCCAAGGTCAACAAAATGCTATCTTTATCTAGGGTGTCAATGTCAGATGACAAGTTATCTGCCCACGCTGCAATTGCGCTACCCACCCATGTCGACGCTACTGCTGGTCAGAGCAGGGCACCCATATGTGTATAAATTGATTTTAAGGTAGGTTCCTGTCTGCGATCAGCAGGATCCTTAAGGGCTGCCGTGTCTGGAGACGGTAGCGCCACCTTTTTGGACAAGCGCGTTAAAGCCTTGTCCACCCTGGGCGAGGATTCCCACCGTACCCTGTCCTGTGAGGGGAAGGGATACGCCATAATAATTCTCTTGGGAATCTGCAGTTTCTTGTCCGGAGTTTCCCAAGCTTTTTCAAATAAAGCGTTCAGCTCATGAGATGGGGGAAACGTTACCTCAGGTTTCTTTTCCTTAAATATGTGTACCCTCGTGTCAGGGACAGAGGGGTCCTCAGTGATATGCAAAACATCTTTTATCGCAATAATCATATAATGAATACTCTTGGCCACCCTTGGGTGTAACCGTGCATCATCATAGTCGACACTGGAGTCGGAATCCGTGTCGGTATCAGTGTCTGCTATCTGGGAAAGGGGACGTTTATGAGACCCCGAAGAGTCTTGTGACACAGTCAAAGCCATGGATTGACTCCCTGCTGTTTCCCTGGACTCTGCTTTGTCCAATCTTTTATGTAATAAAGTCACATTTGCATTTAAAACATTCCACATATCCAACCAATCAGGTGTCGGCGGTGCCGACGGAGACACCAAAATCATCTGCTCTGCCTCCTCCCTAGACGAGCCTTCCGCTTCAGACATGCCGACACACACGTAGTGACACCCCCACACACACTGGGATATACAAATATGGGGACAGCCCCCCAATGAGGCCCTTTGGAGAGACAGAGAGAGAGTATGCCAGCACACACCCAGCGCAACTGGAACAAAGTCCCAGTCTGTACAGCGCTTTTTATATATATATATATATATATATATATATATGAATACACCTTTTTGCGCCAAATAAATGTGCCCCCCCCCCCCCCCATTTTTGCCCTCTGTTACTTGGTTCAGCAGGGGAGAGTCCGGCAGCAGCTTCTCTGCAGCTTGCTGTGGAGAAAATGGCGCTGGTTAGTGCTGGAGGATCAAGCCCCGCCCCCTCGATGGCGGGCTTCGGTCCCGCTCAAATTTTTATACTGGCGGGGGTTTTATAATATACTGCTTCTGCAGTATCTGATACCTGTGCCAGTGTTAGTGAAGTAATTATTGCTGCCCAGAGCGCCCCCCCTGCGCCCAGCACCCATGCTGTGCCGTGTGTGTGTGTGTGTGTGTGTGTGTGAGCAATGGCACGCAGCGTGACCGCTGCACAGTACCTCAGTGAAGATCTGAAGTCTTCTGTCGCCTGTGAAGTCTTCTTTCTTCTTATACTCACCCGGCTTCTATCTTCCGGCTCTGTGAGGAGGACGGCGGCGCGGCTCCGGGACGAACAGCGAGGACGACACCTGTGTTCCGACCCTCTGGAGCTAATGGTGTCCAGTAGCCTAAGAAGCAGAGCCTATCATTTAAGTAGGTCTGCTTCTCTCCCCTCAGTCCCACGATGCAGGGAGCCTGTTGCCAGCAGTGCTCCCTGAAAATAAAAAACCTAACAAAAAGTATTTTTCAGAGAAACTCAGGAGAGCTCCCTGTAATGCACCCAATCTCCTCTGGGCACAGGATCTAACTGAGGTCTGGAGGAGGGGCATAGAGGGAGGAGCCAGTTCACACCCATCTAAAGTCTTAGAGTGCCCATGTCTCCTGCGGAGAACGTCTATACCCCCCATGGTCCTTACGGAGTCCCCAGCATCCTCTAGGACGTAAGAGAAATAGACTTTATGTCTACTACCCCTTTGCTAGTGCAAGTGTGTGAATCAATAAAGTTTACACTACCTGGGAACAGGGCAGCCACATCGGGGGGGACTGTGGGTACTGGGGTCCTTGGCCCTTAGAGAGAGAGAAGCCTGCCAACCGTGGCTCCTACCGCCAATACCTGGAGAGCTGCACCATGCTGTGAGACAAGAGTGAGCTGATGCACTCCTTAAAACAAGCCTTCCCTGTGCATCATCTTTCTGAACCGCTCCTGTAGGTCCACCTATATGTAATACCGCATAGGGGAGGAGCGGTGCTGCAGAATTGTATTTCTCTAACGTCCTAGAGGATGCTGGGACTCCGTAAGGACCATGGGGAATAGACGGGCTCCGCAGGAGACATGGGCACTTCAAGAAAGAACTGAACTCTGGGTGTGCACTGGCTCCTCCCTCTATGCCCCTCCTCCAGACCTCAGTTTTAGACTGTGCCCAGAGGAAGATGGGTGCACTGCAGGGAGCTCTCCTGAGTTTCCTGCTAAGAAAGCATTTTGTTAGGTTTTTTTCTTATTTTCAGGGAGCACTGCTGGCAACAGACTCCCTGCATCGAGGGAGAGAGGAGCAGACCTACTTAAATGATAGGCTCTGCTTCTCGGCTACTGGACACCATTAGCTCCAGAGGGAGTGGAACACAGGTTCGTCCTGGGCGTTCATCCCAGAGCCGCGCCGCCGTTCTCCTCACAGAGCCGGAATAAACGAAGAAAGAAGACTACTGAGGCGGCAGAAGCCTTCGGGTGCTTCACTGAGGTAACGCACAGCACTGCAGCTGTGCGTCATTGCTTCCATACACCTCACACACTCCGGTCACTGTAAGGGTGCAGGGCGCAGGGGGGGCGCCCTGGGCAGCAATATAAACCTCTTATTTGGCAAAAGAGAGTATATATACAGCTGGTCACTGTATATATGCATGAGCCCCCGCCAATTTTACACTTTTAGCAGGACTGAAGCCCGCCGCCGAGGGGGCGGGGCTTCTCCCTCAGCACTCACCAGCGCCATGTTTTTCTCCACAGCACCGCTGAGAGGAAGCTCCCCGGACTCTCCCCTGCTTATACCACGGTAGAAGAGAGGGTTTTAAAGAAGAGGGGGGCACATAATTCGGCGCAGATAATAATAACAGCGCTACGGGGTAAACATTAAATTGCTGTGTTTGTCCTGGGTCATATTGCGCTGGGGTGTGTGCTGGCATACTCTCTCTCTGTCTCTCCAAAGGGCCTTGTGGGGGAACTGTCTTCAGAAGAGCATTCCCTGAGTGTGTGGTGTGTCGGTACATGTGTGTCGACATGTCTGAGGTAAAAGGCTCTCCTAGGGAAGAGATGGAGCAAATGTGTGTGTGTGTGTGTGTGGTGTCTCCATCGACAATGCCGACGCCGGATTGGATATGTGAAATTAAGTGCTAAGGTAAAATTATTGCAGGGTGGTCTTCTGTTTGCCGGCGGTCGGGCTCCCGGCGCTCAGTATACCGGCGCCGGGAGCACGACAGCCGGCATACCGACACTTATTTTCCCTCGTGGGGGTCCACGACCCCCATAGAGGGAGAATAAAATAGTGTGGCGCGAGTAGCGCGCCACCGTGCCCGTAGCGTGGCGAGCGCAGCGAGCCCGCAAGGGGCTCATTTGCGCTCGCCAAGCTGTCGGTAAGCCGGCGGTCGGGCTCCCGGCGCCGGGATGCTGGTCGCCGGGAGCCCGACCGCCGGCCAGCCGTAGTGAACCCATTATTGCACAAAAGATTAGAGAACAGACAGGGAATCTACCCATGTCTGTCCCTATGTCACAGAGACCTTCAGAGTCTCACAACGCTCACTATCCAAAATAATAGACACTGATATCGACACGGAGTCTGACTCCAGTGTCGACTACGATAATGCAAAGTACAGCCAAAACTGGCAGGAAAGTATTCAATATATGATTATTGTAATAAAAGATGATTTGCATATCACTGATGACTCCTCTGTCCCTGACACAAGGGTAAACATGTTTAAGGGGACGAAAGCTGAGGTAAATTTCCCTCCTCTCATGAAGAAAAAGAGCGGGAATCTCCAGACAAGAAGCTGCAGATTCCCAAAAAAGAATTCTCAGGGAATATCCTTTCCCTAATGGGGCCAGGATACGATGGGAATCTTCCCCTAGGGTGTACAAGGCATTGACAAGTTTACCCAAAAAGGTAGCGCTGACTTTACAGCTATCCTCAGGGATCCTGCAGATAGCATGCAGTAAAAGTACTTTGAAGTCCATTTACACATAGGGGGTAATTCCAAGTTGATCGCAGCAGGATTTTTGATAGCAATTGGGCAAAACCATGTGCACTGCAGGGGAGGCAGATATAACATGTGCAGAGAGAGTTAGATTTGGGTGGGTTATTTTGTTTCTATGCAGGGTAAATACTGGCTGCTTTATTTTTACACTGCAAATTAGATTGCAGATTGAACACACCCCACCCAAATCTAACTCTCTCTGCACATGTTATATCTGTCCCCCCTGCAGTGCACATGGTTTTGCCCAATTGCTAACAGAATTCCTGCTGCGATCAACTTGGAATTACCCCCATATTCTGGTACACTACTCAGACCGGCGATTGTGTCGGCATGGGTTTATAGCGCTGTAGCAGCGTAGACAGATACCTTATCAGCGGAGATTGAAACCCTAGATAAGGATACCATGTTGATGTCCCAAGTATGTGTATGTATATATATATATATATATATATATATATATATTTATATGTAAAAGATGTTGTCTTATATAAAAGACATGCCCAAAGAGACGTTAGTTTACTGGGTTCTAGAGTCAACGCTATGTCGATTTCTGCTAGACGTGTCCTGTGGAACATGCAATGGACAGGTGATGCCGACTAAAAGAGGCATATGGAGTTGTGGCCTTACAAGGGTGAGGAATTGTTCGGAGTGGGCCTCTCGGATCTCGTCGCTACGGCAGGTAAATAATTTTTTTTGCCATATATTCCCTCACAATCTAAGAAAGCGCCTCATTATCAAATGCAGTCCTTTCGTTCCAATAAAAGCAAGAGAGCACGTGGATCGTCCTTTCTTGCCAGAGGTAAGGGCAGAGGGAAAAAGCTGCACAACACAGCTAGTTCCCAGGAACAGAAGTCCTCCCCGGCCTCTGCTAAATCCACCGCATGACGCTGGGGCCCCCCTGAGGGAGTCAGCTCCTGTGGGGGCACGTCTTCGATTGTTCAGCCATGTCTGGGTCCACTCACAGGTGGATCCATGGGCAATAGAAATTGTTTCCCAGGGTTACAGGCTGGAATTCGAAGAAGTGCCTCCTCGCCGGTTTTTCAAATCGGCCCTACCGAAACAACCCCTGGAAAGGGAGATAGGGTTACATGCGATTCACAAATTGTGTCTGCAACAAGTGGTGGTAGAGGTTCCCCTGCTTCAAAGAGGGCAGGGGTACTACTCAACTCTATTTGTGGTTCCGAAACCGGACGGTTCGGTCAGACCCTTTTTAAATTTAAAATCCCTGAACCTTTACTTTAAACGGTTCAAGTTTAAGATGGAATCACTCAGGGCGGTCATCGCCAGCCTAGAAGGGGGAGATTTTTTGGTATCTCTGGACATAAAGGATGCATACCTGCATGTCCCCATATATCCTCCTCATCAGGCGTACCTGAGATTTGCGGTACAGGATTGTCATTACCAATTTCAGATGTTGTGTTTGGGCTTTCCACGGCCCCGAGAATTTTCACCAAGGTAATAGCGGAAATGATCCAGTACCTGGACGATCTCCTCATAAAAGCGAGATCACGGGAGAAGTTGCTGAGCAGCGTATCACTTTCACGGAATGTGTTACAGCGACACGGCTGGATTCTCAATATTCCAAAGTCGCGGATGAATCCTACAATTCGTCTGCCCTTCTTGGGCATGATTCTGGACACAGACCAGAAAGGGGTTTTCTTCCGAAGGAAAAAGCGCAGGAACTCATGACTCTAGTCATGAACTTGTTGAAACCAAAACAAGTGTCAGTACATCATTGCACTCAAGTTCTGGGAAAGATTTTGGCAACATACGAAGCCAGTTCATAAGGCAGATTCCATGAAAGGGCCTTCCAATGGGACCTATTGGACAAATGGTCCGGGTCGTATCTGCAATTACATCAGCGGATCACCCTGTTCCCCAGGGCCAGAGATTCTCTCCTGTGGTGGCAAAACAGTGCTCACCTTCTAGAGGGCCGCAGGTTCGGCATTCAGGACTGGACCCTAGTGACCACGGACGCGAGCCTCTGAGGTTGGGGAGCGGTTACACAGGGAAGAAGTTTCCAAGGACTTTGGTCAAGTCAAGAGACTTGTCTTCACATCAACATCCTGGAACTAAGGGCCATATACAACGCCCTACGTCAAGCGGAGATCTTACTTCGCAATCGACCAGTTCTGATCCAGTCAGACAACATCACCGCAGTAGCTCATGTAAACCGCCAAGGCGGCACAAGGAGCAGAGTGGCAATGGCGGAAGCAACCAGAGTTCTTCGCTGGGCGGAGAATCATGTAAGCGCTCTGTCAGCAGTGTTCATTCCGGGAGTGGACAACTGGAAAGCAGACTTCCTCAGCAGACACGATCTGCATCCGGGAGAGTGGGGACTTCATCAGGAAGTCTTTGCGCAGATTGCAAGTCGGTGGGGACTACCCCAAATAGACATGATGGCATCCTGTCTCAATAAAAAGCTACAAAGGTATTGCGCCAGGTCAAGAGACCCTCAGGCGGTAGCTGTGGACGCCCTAGTGACACCGTGGGTGTTCCAGTCAGTATATGTGTTTCCTCCTCTTCCTTTCATACCCAAGGGTTGAGGATAATGAGAAAAAGAGTGAGAACAATTCTCATTGTTCCAGATTGGCCACGAAGGACCTGGTATCCGGATCTGCAAGAAATGCTCACAGAAGATCCGTGGCCTCTTCCTCTAAGGCAGGACCTGTTACAACAAGGTCCCTGTCTGTTCCAAGACTTACCGCGGCTGCGTTTGACGGCATGGCGGTTGAACACCGGATCCTAGCGGAAAAGGGTATTCCGGATGAGGTCATTCCTACGCTAATAAAGGCTAGGAAGGACGTGACTTCTAAACGTTATCACCGAATATGGCGAAAATATGTTTCTTGGTGTCAGGCCAGGAATGCTCCTACGGAAGAATTCCACCTGGGCCGTTTTTCTTCACTTCCTACAAACTGGAGTGAATTTGGGCCTAAAATTAGGCTCCATTAACAGTTCAGATTTCGGCCTTATCCATTTTCTTTCAAAAGGAATAGGCCGCATTACCTGAAGTACAGACTTTTGTGAAGGGAGTACTGCATATTCAGCCTCCTTTTGTACCTCCGCTGGCGCCTTGGGACCTTAACGTGGTGTTGAGTTTCCTTAAGTCACATTGGTTGGAACCACTCAAAACGGTGGAATTGAAGTACCTCACTTGGAAGGTGGTCATGTTGTTAGCCTTGGCTTCGGCTAGGCGAGTTTCGGAATTGGCGGCTTTATCACATAAAAGCCCCTATCTGGTTTTCCATATGGATAGAGCGGAATTGCGGACCCGTCCTCAATTCCTGCCTAAGGTGGTCTCATCCTTTCATATGAACCAACCTATTGTCGTGCCTGTGGCTACACGTGACTTGGAGGATTCCGAGTCCCTTGATGTGGTCAGGGCTTTGAAAATTTAAATGGCCAGAACGGCTAGAGTCAGAAAAACAGAAGCACTGTTTGTCCTATATGCAGCCAACAAAGTTGGCGGCCCTGCTTCAAAGCAGACTATTGCTCGCTGGATCTGTAACACGATTCAGCAGACACATTCTACGGCAGGATTGCCGTTACCGAAATCGGTTAAGGCCCATTCCACTAGGAAGGTGGGCTCTTTTTGGGCGGCTGCCCGAGGGGTCTCGGCATTACAGCTGTGCCGAGCTGCTACTTGGTCGGGGTCAAACACCTTTGCAAAGTTCTATACGTTTGATACCCTGGCTGAGGAGGTCTGGAGGAGGGGCATAGAGGGAGGAGCCAGTGCACACCAGGTAGTACTAAATCTTTCTCTAGAGTGCCCAGTCTCCTGCGGAGCCCGTCTATTCCCCATGGTCCTTACGGAGTCCCCAGCATCCACTACGGACTACGAGAAATAGATTTACCGGTGAGTAAAATCTTATTTTCTCTAACGTCCTAGTGGATGCTGGGGACTCCGTAAGGACCATGGGGATTATACCAAAGCTCCCAAACGGGCGGGAGAGTGCGGATGACTCTGCAGCACCGAATGGGCAAACTCAAGGTCCTCCTCAGCCAGGGTATCAAACTTGTAGAACTTTGCAAATGTGTTTGAACCCGACCAAGTAGCAGCTCGGCAAAGCTGTAATGCCGAGACCCCTCGGGCAGCCGCCCAAGAAGAGCCCACCTTTCTTGTGGAATGGGCTTTCACTGATTTTGGATGCGGCAATCCAGCCGCAGAATGAGCCTGCTGAATCGTGCCACAGATCCAGCGAGCAATAGTTTGCTTTGAAGCAGGAGCACCCAGCTTGTTGGATGCATACAGGACAAACAGCGAGTCAGTCTTCCTGACTCCAGCCGTTCTGGTCACATAAATCTTCAAAGCCCGGACTACGTCAAGCAACTTGGAATCCTCCAAGTCACCAGTAGCCGCAGGCACCACAATAGGTTGGTTCAAATGAAAGGATGACACCACCTTTGGCAGAAATTGCGGACGAGTCCGCAATTCTGCCCTATCCATATGGAAAACCAGATAGGGGCTTTTACATGACAAAGCCGCCAATTCTGACACACGCCTAGCCGAAGCTAAGGCCAACAGAATGACCACTTTCCACGTGAGATACTTTAGCTCCACGGTCTTAAGTGGCTCACACCAGTGGGATTTCAGGAAACTCAACACCACGTTAAGATCCCAAGGTACCACTGGTGGCACAAAAGGGGGCTGAATATGCAGCACTCCCTTAACAAACGTCTGAACCTCAGGCAGTGAAGCCAGTTCTATTTGGAAGAAAATGGATAGGGCCGAAATCTGGACCTTTATGGACCCTAATTTCAGGCCCATAGTCACTCCTGACTGTAGGAAGTGCAGGAATCGACCCAGCTGGAATTCCTCTGTAGGGGCCTTCCTGGCCTCACACCAAGCAACATATTTTCGCCATATACCGTGATAATGCTTTGCTGTCACATCCTTCCTAGCCTTTATCAGCATAGGAATAACTTCATCCGGAATGCCTTTCTCCGCTACGATCCGGCGTTCAACCGCCATGCCGTTAAACGCAGCCGCGGTAAGTCTTGGAACAGACAGGACCCTTGTTGTAACAGGTCCTGTCTGAGAGGCAGAGGCCACGGGTCCTCTGTGAGCATTTCTTGCAATTCCGGGTACCAAGTCCTTCTTGGCCAATCCGGAACAATGAGTATTGTTCTCACTCCTCTTTTTCTTACAATTCTCAGCACCTTTGGTATGAGAGGAAGAGGAGGAAACACATAGACCGACTGGAACACCCACGGTGTTACTAGTGCGTCCACAGCTATCGCCTGAGGGTCCCTTGACCTTGCGCAATATCTTTTTAGCTTTTTGTTGAGACGGGACGCCATCATGTCCACCTGTGGCAGTTCCCATCGATTTGCAATCTGCGTGAAGACTTCTTGATGAAGTCCCCACTCTCCCGGGTGGAGGTCGTGCCTGCTGAGGAAGTCTGCTTCCCAGTTGTCCACTCCCGGAATGAACACTGCTGACAGTGCTAGTACGTGATTCTCCGCCCAACGAAGAATCCTGGTGGCTTCTGCCATTGCCACCCTGCTTCTTGTACCGCCCTGGCGGTTCACATGGGCCACTGCCGTGATGTTGTCTGACTGAATCAGCACTGGTTGGTTTCGAAGCAGAGGCTCCGTTTGACTCAGGGCGTTGTATATGGCCCTTAGTTCCAGGATATTGATGTGCAGACAAGTCTCCTGACTTGACCACAGCCCCTGGAAGTTTCTTCCTTGAGTGACTGCCCCCCATCCTCGGAGGCTTGCATCCGTGGTCACCAGGACCCAGTCCTGTATGCCGAACCTGCGGCCCTCGAGGAGGTGAGCACTTTGCAGCCACCACAGAAGAGACACCCTGGCCCTGGGGGACAGGGTGATTAGCCTATGCATCTGAAGATGCGATCCGGACCACTTGTCCAACAGATCCCACTGAAAGATCCTCGCATGGAACCTGCCGAAGGGAATGGCTTCGTATGACGCCACCATCTTTTCCAGGACTCGCGTGCAATGATGCACCGATACCTGTTTTGGTTTTAGGAGGCCTCTGATCAGTCACGAGCTCCTGAGCCTTCTCCTCCGGGAGAAACACCTTTTTCTGGTTTGTGTCCAGAATCATGCCCAGGAAGGGCAGACTTTGGAATATTCAGAATCCAGCCGTGCTGTTGCAACACTTCCTGAGAGAGTGCTACGCTGATCAGCAACCGCTCCCTGGACCTCGCCTTTATGAGGAGATCGTCCAAGTATGGGATAATCGTAACCCCTTGCTTCCGAAGGAGCACCATCATTTCCGCCATCACCTTGGTAAATATTCTCGGTGCCGTGGACAGGCCAAACGACAACGTCTGGAATTGGTAATGACAGTCCTGTACCACAAACCTGAGGTACTCCTGATGAGGTGGATAAATGGGGACATGCAAGTACGCATCCTTGATGTCCAGAGACACCATAAAATCCCCCTCTTCCAGGCTTGCAATGACCGCTCTGAGCGATTCCATTTTGAACTTGAATCTTTTCAGATAAATGTTCAGGGATTTTAAATTCAATATGGGTCTGACCGAACCGTCCGGTTTCGGTACCACAAACATTGTGGAATAGTATCCTCTTCCTTGTTGAAGGAGGGGAACCTTTACCACCACCTGCTGGAGATATAACTTGTGAATTGCCGCTAACACTACTTCCCTTTCTATGGGGGAAGCTGGCAGGGCCGATTTGAGGTAACGGTGAGGTGGCATCACTTCGAATTCCAACTTGTATCCCTGAGACACAATCTGTATAGCCCAGGGATCCACCTGTGAGCGAACCCACTGGTGGCTGAAATTTCGGAGACGCGCCCCCACCGCTCCTGGCTCCTGTGGAGCCCCAGCGTCATGCGGTGGATTTAGTGGAAGCCGGGGAGGACTTCTGTTCCTGGGAACTAGCTGAATGGTGCAGCTTCTTTCCTCTACCCCTGCCTCTGGCCAGAAAGGACGCACCTCTGACCTTCTTGCTTCTCTGTGATCGAAAGGACTGCATTTGGTAATACGGTGCTTTCTTAGGCTGTGAGGGAATATATGGCAAAAAGTTTGACTTCCCAGCCGTAGCTGTGGAAACTAGGTCCGAGAGACCGTCCCCAAACAATTCCTCACCCTTGTAAGGTAACACCTCCATGTGCTGTTTGGAGTCGGCATCACCTGTCCATTGCCGAGTCCACAGGACCCTTCTGGCAGAAATTGACATTGCATTTATTCTAGAGCCCAGTAGGCAAATGTCCCTCTGGGCATCCCTCATATATAGGACAGCGTCTTTTATATGCCCCAGGGTCAGTAAAATGGTATCCTTGTCTAAGGTATCCATTTCCTCAGACAGATTATCTGTCCATGCTGCTACAGCACTACACATCCAGGCCGACGCAATAGCCGGCCTCAGTATAGTACCTGAGTGTGCATAAACAGACTTCAGGATACTTTCCTGCTTCCTATCTGCAGGATCCTTTAGGGCGGCCGTATCCTGTGACGGCAGGGCCACCTTTTTAGATAAGCGTGTCAGAGCTTTATCTACCCTAGGGGAGGATTCCCAGCGCATCCTGTCCGTTGGCGGGAAAGGGTATGCCATAAGTAACCTTCTAAAAATCAGCACTTTCTTATCGGGGGAATCCCACGCTTTTTCACATAATTCATTTAACTCATGTGAAGGGGGAAAAGTCACCTCTTGCTTTTTCACCCCATACATATACACCCTTTTGTCAGGGACAGGGTTTTCCTCCGATATGTGCAATACATCCTTCATTGCTATAATCATGTATCGGATGGCTTTAGTTATTTTAGGTTGCAACTTTGCCTCATCGTCATCGACACTGGAGTCAGAATCCGTGTCGACATCTGTGTCAACCAACTGGGATAGTGGGCGCTTTTGAGACCCTGACGGCCTCTGAGCTGCAGAATCAGACACGGGTTGAGACCCTGACTGATTATCCAACCTTTTATGCAAGGAGCTTACGTTATCATTTAACACCTTCCACATATCCATCCAATCAGGTGTCGGCGCCGACACCACAGTCACTTGCACTTGTTCTGCCTCCACGTAACCGTCCTCGTCAAACATGTCGACACAAACGTACCGACACACCGCACACACACAGGGAATGCTCTAATTGAGGACAGGACCCCACAAGGCCTTTTGGGGAGACAGAGAGAGAGTATGCCAGCACACACCCCAGCGCTATATGACCCAGGGATTACACAGTAATTTAGTGTTTACCCAGTAGCTGCTGTTTATGAAAATTTGCGCCTAAATTTATGTGCCCCCCCTCTCTTTTTACCCTTTTTCTACCTTGATACTGCAGGGGAGAGCCTGGGGAGCTTCCTCTCAGCGGAGCTGTGAAGAAAAAATGGCACTGGTTAGTGCTGAGGAAGAAGGCCCCGCCCCCTCAGCGGCGGGCTTCTGTCCCGGGTCTGTGTAATAAAATGGCGGGGGCTCGAACATATATACAGTGCCCAGCTGTATATATGTGTCTTTTTGCCAAGAGATATCCTAATTGCTGCCCAGAGCGCCCCCCCCTGCGCCCTGCACCCTACAGTGACCGGAGTGTGTGGGTAGTGTGGGCGCAATGACGCACAGCTGCAGTGCTGTGCACTACCTCATGTGAAGACAGGAGTCTTCTGCCGCCGATTTCGATATCTTCTTGCTTCTGCCGGCTTCTGACTTCTGGCTCTGCGAGGGGGGCGGCGGCGCGGCTCCGGGAACGGACGACAAGGTCAGGTCCTGTGTTCGATCCCTCTGGAGCTAATGGTGTCCAGTAGCCTAAGAAGCGCAACCTAGCCGCAGTTAGTAGGTTTGCTTCTCTCCCCTCAGTCCCACGTAGCAGAGAGTCTGTTGCCAGCAGAAGCTCTCTGAAAATAAAAAAACCTAACTAAAATACTTTCTTATTAGCAGGCTCAGGAGAGCCCACTAAAAGCACCCAGCTCTGGCCGGGCACAGATTCTAACTGAGGTCTGGAGGAGGGGCATAGAGGGAGGAGCCAGTGCACACCAGGTAGTACTAAATCTTTCTTTAGAGTGCCCAGTCTCCTGCGGAGCCCGTCTATTCCCCATGGTCCTTACGGAGTCCCCAGCATCCACTAGGACGTTAGAGAAATAAGATTTTAAACCTACCGGTAAATCTTTTTCTCGTAGTCCGTAGAGGATGCTGGGCGCCCGTCCCAAGTGCGGACTACTTCTGCAAGACTTGTATATAGTTATTGCTTAAATAAGGGTTATGTTATAGTTTCATCGGTCTTGGACTGATGCTATGTTGTTTCTCATACTGTTAACTGGGTAGTATATCACAAGTTATACGGTGTGATTGGTGTGGCTGGTATGAATCTTGCCCTTGGATTATCAAAATCCTTTCCTCGTAGTGTCCATCTCCTCTGGGCACAGTGCTCTAACTGAGGTCTGGAGGAAGGGCATAGAGGGAGGAGCCAGTGCACACCCAGAGTTCATACAGAAAATGGTAAACCGTCTTAGTACACACAGCGCAAAAATGAAAAGAAGGAAAAGATTACGTTCCTGATTGGTTATGTCGACTCAGATGTCTCTGTCTGGCTTTCCGAGTGTGTAGAATCCAACTCGTGAGTATAAAACAGAAAAAAAATAAGAGGACAACCAATGTGTAGTATTTCACAATAAAAGAAAATGTCTCTTAAATATATAGAATTTAGATATCCAGATCCAGCGTACCCCACTCACTCAGTGATAAGTGGATACAAGCATATAATGGTATCTTTATGCCAGCAAATGTTGTGTCAATTCACCCTTGGAGTGCGTTGAGAAGACCGATAGGGAAGGTAGAAAGTATCAATTCTATAGAGCGTACCCAGGAACTCACAGGGCAAAGAAGGATATGACACATATAAAGGTTTCTTTCAAAAATGCGTTATTTCAGTAACAAACCGCGTACCCCAACTCACTCTTGAGGATGTAAGGCAATTCCCATAAAGGTATCTTTTATCTTGAAGGGTTTTTCTTCATATGTTAAACCATATATCCTCAAAGTTTCACCATAAAAAGATATAAAACAAGAGGAGGAAAACCCAATGTGTAGTATGTAGCGATTGATAACACAATCTAATGAAAAATCTCCTTTTTTTGGATGTTAATATAGGAGACACAATTCGTGCTAGACTTACACTATATAAGGCAGCAAATTAACAAATGTGTACAATCTAGTAGTGAAGTAGTGTGAAACAGGGTAGCGTACCCCAACACTCACGAAAACAACACTGGTAGCAAACACATCAAGGTATCTTTTTTTCAAAGGTATAGAAGATTTTCATAGATAGCGTACCGGCACTCACACGTAAAGATCATGCGTCGCTCCTATCAAGGTATCTTTATGTAGTTTGTCAGACAATTTCATTCCAAGTCGTGTTTTTTTTCCAAAAAAGTAAAAATTTATTGGATCCCCAAACTCCACAGAGGAGTGTGCAAAATATGCAATAAATAAAACACAGAAAGGAAGTCCCAGAAAAATAAAAAATAAAAAATTTTAAAAAATTAAACTGAAATGCAGAAAAAAACTGAAGTATAAAAAATCAAGTCCACATGGATTCAATTAAAAAATGGCTACTCACACTCCTTGTAGTATAATTGTGTTATCAATTATCAATCGCTACATACTACACATTGGGTTTTCCTCCTCTTGTTTTATATCTTTTTATGGTGAAACTTTGAGGATATATGGTTTAACATATGAAGAAAAACCCTTCAAGATAAAAGATACCTTTATGGGAATTGCCTTACATCCTCAAGAGTGAGTTTGGGTACGCGGTGTGTTACTGAAATAACGCATTTTTGAAAGAAACCTTTATATGTGTCATATCCTTCTTTGCCCTGTGAGTTCCTGGGTACGCTCTATAGAATTGATACTTTCTACCTTCCCTATCGGTCTTCTCAACGCACTCCAAGGGTGAATTGACACAACATTTGCTGGCATAAAGATACCATTATATGCTTGTATCCACTTATCACTGAGTGAGTGGGGTACGCTGGATCTGGATATCTAAATTCTATATATTTAAGAGACATTTTCTTTTATTGTGAAATACTACACATTGGTTGTCCTCTTATTTTTTTTCTGTTTTATACTCACGAGTTGGATTCTACACACTCGGAAAGCCAGACAGAGACATCTGAGTCGACATAACCAATCAGGAACGTAATCTTTTCCTTCTTTTCATTTTTGCGCTGTGTGTACTAAGACGGTTTACCATTTTCTGTATTTATTCTTGTTTGTAAATGTGGTGACATTTATTTTGAACCATCGGGTACCATAGCTGCATTGCGCCACTTGAGACACTTTCCTATTTCTTTATTACACCCAGAGTTCAGTTCTTTCTTGAAGTGCCCATGTCTCCTGCGGAGCCCGTCTATCCCCATGGTCCTTACGGAGTCCCAGCATCCTCTACGGACTACGAGAAAAAGATTTACCGGTAGGTTTAATCTTATTATTTTTTTCCCCCGGGGGCTGTCTGATACTCGTACGTATATGCGCATGATATTTTTAGAAGAAATATGTTACTAGTTTTCGAGAAAACTTCTTTTTATTGATAGAAAATAAAAAAGTACATTTATTGCAAAACTCTTCTGGTGGTTTTTGGTACATCTCAGACTGGGGTTAATGAAATTAGCGCACACTCTTGTCAAAAAAATTAAAAAGTAATGGAGCGGATTGTTTCCGAACGTCGCACCAAAACAGTTTGCTGTAGTACATAGGCAAGACCGTGCGGGATGATATTGGTCTGCAGGTCGCACCCAGACATACTGGCCGCTTAAAACTTTTAGCCAGGCGGAAAACTGCATCAGCGCAACGTTGCTCCGGCTCTGCTAAGTGGATAGAGTAGTTCGGTTCAACTTTATTGCTTAACTGGGATTGCTCCATTAAAGCAGCTATCCCACAACAAAGAAAGTTGTGTTTTGGTTATCAATGTGTCAAGCTAGAAGAATATGTTTCCTTTGTTTGTATCTTCAGTCTGCCATTAAGGATTTATAATTCAGCAGTGTCATGGATAACCATGGCAACAGTCACACAGCACGTGGAGTGAGCAGAGCGGCTTTGAGCTCTGTCCGCTATGTGCAATGTGACATCCTACCCCCTGTGCATTCACCTGACATGGGGGGTCATTCCGAGTTGATCGCTAGCTGAAAATGTTCGCTGCGCAGCGATGATGCAAAAAACGCCACTTCTACGCATGCGGCGCAATGCGCACGCGCAACGTACTTTCACAACGGCCGATGTAGTTTCACACAAGGTCTAGCGAAGCTTTTCAGTCGCACTGCTGGCCGCAGAGTGATTGACATGAAGTCGGCCTTTCTGGGTGTCAACTGACCGTTTTCAGGGAGTGTTTGGAAAAACGCAAGCGTGCCAGGAAAAACGCAGGCGTGGCTGGCCGAATGCAGGGCGTGTTCATGACGTCAAAACAGGAACTGAATGGTCTGAAGTGATCGCAAGCGCTGAGTAGGTCTGGAGCTACTCTGAAACTACACAAAATTATTTTGTAGCCGTTCTGCGATCCTTTCGTTCGCACTTCTGCTAAGCTAAAATACACTCCCAGTGGGAGGCGGCATAGCGTTTGCACGGCTGCTAAAAACTGCTAGCGAGCGATCAACTCGGAATGACCCCCATGAGCTTCTAAGTTTGTACATAACAGAAAGTAATTTTTATTTTGCAATCTCCGGAGAGATTTTGAAAAGGACATACTGATTTGTAGGACAGCTAATGTTTCATGATTCATGTTTGAACGGTATTTAGCTTGCTTTATAAAGAAAATAAATATTTAAACCTATGTGGGATTGCTGCTTTAATATTGACTACGACTATAAGGGAATATCATCATGATCGAATAAGATACTGGTCACTGGATCATCAATTACATCTTCACTTGAACCACAGTCTGATCTCTTGTCCACACAATGCCTTCTCCTGCGTCGGGTATAGACGGAACTGGGAGCCTCTGCCTCGCAATCTATGTCACCGACACTGTTCCTCTTGTGTAAAGCCGCCTGAAGGCAACAATAGAACCTGCAGAGATTTAAAAGGAAATATACATGCCCTTTGTGTCCAAGATGAGGTGCACTTTGCTGCAGATAATGTTTATAGATAAGGCAGCACCTCATCTCTTGCTAATACTGTTCCCAAACACCAAATATATGGACGGCACAGTTGGTGCTATGGTTAGCATTACTGCTGCACAGTGCTGATGTCTTGGGTCAGATTCCTAATTGTGTTGAGTTTGTATGTTCTCCCCATGCTTGTGTGAGTTTCTTCTGGGTGCTCAGTCTCCTCCCAAACCACAAATATATACTCGTAGGCTAACTGGCTCCCAACAAAAACTTAACATGTTGGAGGGACTATAGATTGTAAGCTCCACTGGGGCAGAAACTGATCTGAGTGTCAGAAAATCGCTCTGTAAAGTGCTGCAGAATATGTCTGTGTTGTATAAATTAATACATAATAGGGAGCCATTTTGTGTACTGCACAACAGTGCCTCATGAACTAGTGGCTGTATATAGAGGTTTAGTGTATAGAGGACTGCCTTCACACAATGTGGTCATATGAACGCTTTAATAGTCCTAATTATGTAATAATACCGAGATCTCTCAGAGGAAACCGAGAATAAAAATATTGTTCATATTATTTTACACACCTGGTAATTCTCTTCTTGTTCTCTCCCATCTTCTGATTCGCTGTTTGTACTAAAAATGCAATATATTCATTGCTCACCAAACATTTTCCCTGGTGGCACAAAGGCACTTCCAGGCAATGAGTACTACGCACCGCCTGCAATGAGAAATACAAACCATCTGCTCCATTATAATGACAACAATTACAAAATAATTTTTTTTTTCCCTATTCTTCTCGCCTCCATTTTTGGAAACACTTCCCCCTCACTGTACCTCGCACAAGCGGCCGCAGGCTGTCAATTAGGCTACGGCTTAAGGGGCACTGCGCCCAACAAAGCATGAACCATTCTGCGTATGCGATGTACATAAAACATTGGAGATGTACGTAATTCATAGTTTCTCTATGAGAGTCTGTTTGTTTGTAGAGGTAACCAAATCACTACACTAGCCGCTGTTTGACTTCTCTTCGCCATAATTCCTTCCTCATTTAGACACAGGAATAAATCCAGATAGACGGTGTTATGGGCCCTATACATTGGCTGAGCCGCCGAGCTGCCCGACGGCGGATACGGCCAACCCGGCGGTGGGGGGGCAGTGACGGGGGGGGGGGGGGGGGGAGGGGGTAAAGTTACTTCCCTCCCCCCGTCACACGGCTTCATAGAACTGCAGGCAAATATGGACGAGATCGTCCATATTGGCCTGCATGCACAGCCGACAGGGGACCAGCGATGAACGAGCGCGGGGCCGCACATCGTTCATCGCTGGTGCCTCCACACTCAAAGATATGAGCGTTATCTCATTCATTAATGAACGAGATCGTTCATATCGTGCAGTCATGTCAGCCAGTGTGTAGGGCCTATTACTTTTACACCTTGACAAAACCGTCATACACCCGGGCTAAATTACATCAAGCGGCCAGATTTGGAGATGATGGGGGCTCTTACCCCAATTGGCAATAGTGTGTATATAATTGAATCTTATAAAACATTACATTGGTAAGAAAAAACAATAATAAATATAGAAGGGAAATCATTGAATAACTTTGTTTATAGGTTCTAATCTAGACCCATGGAATTGTATCTGTTACCGGTCTGCCTGCTCTGTTATATTTTCAGGTTACGCCCCCTTTCATCAACAGAATGGCTAATATAGTAATTATTCCTCTTTCATTTGATTGTTTACAGATAACAATCCCAATCTCATTAGGTTACACGCTGCAACAAATCATTTCCGGTCTTTCAACTTAAAATTTAATAATTTTATGGTTTCCACAAGACGGTTTTTAACTTGCTGACCTGCGCAGCGGCCTTCTCTGTGCCACTAATATTACATGCTCTCAGTGCGGTCATACCCCATCCGCAATGACGTCTAGGTTACCCTTTGCCGCTAGACCATGGCACCCAATATATTGCATCAAGTATAGAGAGTGTTTCTTGCAGTATAAGCATCAACGACTAACAGATAATTACCATAATAATCTTCCCCTTCTTGCCAACGGTAATTCCAGAGTTCCGGAACCCTGAATTGATGGCGACGCTGTGCTGAACGGAAGAGCAGACAGAGATTATAATTGTTTAAAGGAGTCAGATTTGCAAAAAACCTATAGACTGTGTCGACGAACAGATCTTCGTCCTCCTTAATTATCACAAGTGGAGATGTTGTCCATAGCAACCAATGAGATTGTACTTATCATTCATCTAGCACCTTCTAGAAGATAATAGCTAGTATCTGATAATACATTTCTAAGGACCGGCTGTAATCTCCACTTTAAATGAAACGCATAAGAGGACTGTAGATAAGTCACATAACAAAACTGCAGGCAATTATAGTAAATATGTACTGTTCCTTTCAACAACTGCTGGCAGAACATCATCTTACTAGGAGCTGCGCATCCTTCAGCGTGCGACACTGGACATGCAGGACGAAGGGTTCAAATTTCAACACCGCGTTCCCTGTGGCTTTCTGAAGGGCTGCAAACTGAAGGAAGACGTCAATTAAAATGCTGACCCAATGAGCTAATCACAGTTACAGCTGTATTTAGGAGGCAGGGGACGGGGAACCCTAGAGTGTTTGACGAGAGTCAGATTGGTAGGTGGTGTGCACAAGATGGGTATGCGGTAATGAATGAGGATGACGGGTTACTGGTCAGTCACAGAAAACGAGGAGAAGTATTTAAGGAGCAACTGAAGATACTACGTCACAGCCTATATCAAAAGTTGTGTATAACTTGGTGTGATAATAATCCTGAAGTGTTTATAAATAGCTAAATATTTCCATAACACTCTTCTTCCACACCTCTTCAGCATATGACCCCATTATGGAGAAAGACCTTCCCATCACAATCCAGCAGATAGTAACTGAGAGGCTCACCGTCCTGCTGTGTGGGCTGGTGGCTTCCTACCAGCGGTGTCACAGCAGCAGGTGGGGTTCCTAAACTGTGCACCACAGCGCATACATTGGGGTGCCAGGAGCCGGTGGTCACATTCATTAACGGTCGCGCGCAGCCTTAGAGAAGCCATTTGCGAAGGCTACACGTGCATAGGTAAGTAGTGTCTTCTCTCCTCCCCACCAAAGGCGCTGTGTCGGGGATTGGAAGCACGATGGAGAGAATCATTAGCGGTACCTGGAGCGTACTCACCACATCATCGTTGCTGCACAACTCGTGAGTTACAAAAAGCCATGAGCAGTTCTGCTTCTGCACTACGGACAGGTCAGGACTCTGGGAGAAAGTCACATGCAAAATGAACGGATTATTAGAAAACAGTGATATGAGGATATGTTATTCCTGCCTTAATACAATGCATATTCACCACGGTGCAGGTAGAAGACAAAGTGTATCACAGACAAGTGATATTTGGGGGCTATATATTGCCCTATATACATGTATATATACCTAAATTGTTCTATATGACAAGAATACATTGCCCTTGTTTAGGTTGGTCTAGTAGGGCTGATAATGCAGTGTTACATTTTATCTTATTACTGGGGTTGAAAAATAGCAAACTGAAATGCTACATGTAATGCCCTCTCCAGTGTTATTTGACTGTTATGACAACAGGCAGAGTGATATAGCATTGTGTGTGTGATTGGTCAGTGAGCAGGGGGGCGGAGTCACTTTGCTCGCTGTGATTTGTCCTATCAGAAAAAGACGGGTGGAGTGATTCAGGGACTATTCTAAAAGCCGTTGCAGGCATAGACATCGTCACGTTAGCCTGCATTTTTAAAGCGGAAGTAATTTAAATGGCTAAGCCAGGTTATTAATACGGGATAACTGGCCATAATTGCGCCTTTGTCTGCAACTTGCATATTACATAAGCTCCACAGAGTTGTATTTGATTTCTATCAGTGAGAAGAAGACATCATAGCCGTGGACCTGGGAAGGAGTTGCAAGGGGGCCCCACATCCTAATGAGTTTTCATAGAGTGGGAGCACCAACATATTACCAAAGTTTAAGAGTCCATATGAATAGAGAATGGAAATCCCCATTCAAAAGCAAGAGGCAGGACAGGGTGTACAGTGTGCAATGTGTACTGTGACTTTTAGTTTCTTTGGAATGAACAAAGTGAGGAAGTAGTCGTGGAGAGACTAAGCAAGATAAAGATTAGTAAATCACCAGGCCCAGATGCCTTTCATCCGAGGGTTATTATGGAGCTTAGGTCACAGCTAGCAAAACCCCTAAACTTGATTTTCTATAGTTCAATTAGATCAGGCATGGTACAACAGGATTGGCGCATAGCTGAGGTAGTGCCTTTATTTAAAAAGGGAATTAAAAATAATCCTGGTAACTATAGACCAGTTAGTTTAACCTCTACAGTGGGTAAAATACTGGAAGGAATTTTGAGGGATAGCATAGAGGCTTATCTGCAGGCTACTAAGATTATTAGCAAAAGTCAGCATGGGTTTGTAAGGGACAGAACATGTCAAACTAACTTAATTCACTTCTACGAGGAAGTGAGCGAGAATCTTGACCAGGGAAAAGCAGTGGATGTGGTCTATTTAGATTTTACAAAAGCCTTCGATACAGTGCCTCACAGGAGACTGATCATCAAATTAAGGGAACTTGGCCTAGGATATACTATTTGTGCATGGATAAGTAACTGGCTGGATAACAGAGTACAACGAGTAGTGGTCAATGGGATGTCCTCTAGCTGGCACCAGTAGACAGCGAAATACCGCAAGGGTCCGTACTTGGGCCGCTACTGTTCAATATATTTATCAATGATCTAGGAATAGGCCTGGAAAGCACAGCGTCAATCTTTGCAGATGATACTAAACTGTGTAAGGTAATTAATTCAGAAAGCGATGTGGAGTCTCTACAGAATGATTTATTTAAACTTGAAACCTGGGCGTCTAAATGGAGAATGAAGTTTAATATAGAAAAATGCAAAGTTATGCATTTTGGGGGAAAAAACACATGCATCGTACACTCTAAATGGGGAAAATATAGGGGTAACTGTGGTGGAAAAAGATTTGGGGGTGCTCATAGATAATAGGCTTAATAACAGTACACAATTTCAAAATGCAGCAAAGAAGGCAAGTAAAGTGCTTGCGCGCATAAAACGGGGCATTGAGACAAGGGACGAGGATGTAATCCTACCGCTGTACAAATCATTGGTACGTCAGCACCTGGAATACTGGGGGTAATTCCAAGTTGATTGTGTTCAGCTTTGGGCACCATAAAAAAAGATATCGGGGAACTAGAAAGAGTTCAAAGGCGAGCTACTAAATTGATTAAAGGGTTAGAGACACTGGAGTACGAGGAAAGGCTTACTAGGTTAAATATGTATACACTAGAAAAGAGGCGACTAAGAGGAGACATTATTATTATCTTCAAATATGTAAAGGGTCATTACAAGGAGCTAGCAGGGGATTTGTTTATTAAAAGAACTCTGTATAGGACACGTGGGCACTCGCTGAGGCTAGAGGAGAGAAAATTCCCTACACAACGTAGGAGAGGGTTCTTCACGGTAAGGGCAATAAAGATTTGGAACTTCCTGCCGGAGAAGGTAATAATGGCGGACTCTGTAAATGCATTTAAAAACGGACTGGACACATTTCTAACTGGAAAAAGTATCGAGGGCTATACCATTTAACAGGGTGGTCTTCAGTATGCCGGCGGTCGGGCTCCCGGCGACCAGCATACCGGCGCCGGGAGCCCGACAGCCGGCATACCGACACTTATTCTCCCTCGTGGGGGTCCACGACCCCCCTGGAGGGAGAATAAACACCGTGCCCGTAGCGTGGCGAGCGCCGGGAGCCCGCAAGGGGCTCATTTGCGCTCGCCACACTGTCGGTAAGCCGGCAGTCGGGCTCCCGGCGCCGGTATGCTGGTCGCCGGGAGCCCGACCACCGGCATATCGTAGTGAACCCCATTTAACATACGGACATTTGGGTGGGTTATATTGTTTCTGTGTAGGGTAAATACTGGCTGCTTTATTTTTACACTGTAATTTAGATTTCAGTTTGAACACAACCCACCCAAATCTAACTCTCTCTGCACATGTTACATCTGCCAGCCCTGCAGTGCACATAGGGGGTCATTCCGAGTTGTTCGCTCGTCATTTTTTTTCCGCAACGGAGCAATTAGTCGCTAATGCGCATGCGCAATGTCCGCAGTGCGACTGCACCAAGTAAATTTGCTATGCAGTTAGGTATTTTACTCACGGCATTACAAGGTTTTTTCTTCGTTCTGGTGATCGTAATGTGATTGACAGGAAGTGGGTGTTTCTGGGCGGAAACTGGCCGTTTTATGGGAGTGTGTGAAAAAACGCTGCAGTTTCTGGGAAAAACGCGGGAGTGGCTGGAGAAACGGAGGAGTGTCTGGGCGAACGCTGGGTGTGTTTGTGACGTCAAACCAGGAACGACAAGCACTGAACTGATCGCACTGGAAGAGTAAGTCTCGAGCTACTCAGAAACTGCACAGAGAAGTCTTTTCGCAATATTGCGAATCTTTCGTTCGCTATTTTGATAAGCTAAGATTCACTCCCAGTAGGCGGCGGCTTAGCGTGTGCAAAGCTGCTAAAAGCAGCTTGCGAGCGAACAACTCGGAATGAGGGCCATGGTTTTGCCCAACTGCTAACAAATTTGTTGCTGCGATCAACTCTGAATTAGGCCCCATGTCAATAAGTACTACCAGCTTTGTAAAGAGAAAAGAACATCCGTGTGGTCTCCAGGAAGATACATCATCCGTTCCCTTACAACCATCCTTACAAGTATTATCCTAAGGATTACCTCATCGATGAGGATGATTCTCCCAGAGCAGGAGCTGGTGGTGAAGTAACAGTCCTGGAGATTGATGTCCCGCACAGTCTCCTCTATGTCCTTGTCCACACTTCCCTTCTTACTAAGGTCGGTCCTGAGAGATGACTGGAGCTTCCAGTGGGAAAAGGGCCCAGAGGACTCTGAGCTGGAGGATACAGATTGCGGCTTCACCAGGCTGCAAGGACTGATGTTGTTCTTCTGGTTCTCCAGACTGCAGGGGACACTCTGGTTCTGGGATCCCTGGAGATTACAGGGCGAGGCCTCCATGCTGCAGCAGGCTCTGTAGTTCTAGGGGATCCCCAATCTGAAGAAGCGGTCGTGGCTCTGTGGGGTTACACAATAAAAAGAGGAATCTGTGGGTACACCTGGCTGAGGGTAGGTTCCCTGATTCTGTGGGTACAAAATGCTGAGGGAGGGTTTCCTGGGTCTGTGGGTACACCTGGCTGAGGGAAGGTTCCCTGGTTCCGTGGGTACATAATGCTCAGGGAGGGTTTCCTGGGTCTATGGGTACATCCGGCTGAGGGAGGGTTAACTGGGTCTGTGGGTACACCCGACTGAGGGAGGGTTCCCTGGGTCTGTAGGTACAGTCGGCTGATGGAGGGTTACCTGGGTCTGTGGCTACACCCAGCTGAGGGAGGGTTTCCTGGGTCTGTGGGTACACACGGCTGAGGGAGGGTTCCCTGGGTCTGTGGGTACACACGGCTGAGGGAGGGTTCCCTGGGTCTGTAGGTACAGCCGGCTGAGTGAGAGTTACCTGGGTCTGTGGGTATACCCGGCTGAGGGAGGGTTCCCTGGGTCTGTGGGTACACCCGGATGAGGGAGGGTTCCCTGGGTCTGGGAGTGTGCACCGGGATGAGAGGGAGGGTTACAGGGAGTGTGAGTGTGCACTGGGTTGGGGGGGGGGGAATTACTGGGAGTGTGCACTGGGCTGGGGGGGGTTACTGGGAGTGTGCACTAGGCTGGGGGGATTACTGGGAGTGTGCACTGGGCTGGGGGGGGGTTACTGGGAGTGTGCACTGGGGGGGGGGTTTACTGGGAGTGTGCACTGGGGGGGGTTACTGGGAGTGTGCACTGGGCTGGGGGGGGGTTACTGGGAGTGTGCACTGGGCTGGGGGGGGTTACTGGGAGTGTGCACTGGGCTGGGGGGGGGTTACTGGAAGTGTGCACTGGGCTGGGGGGGGTTACTGGGAGTGTGCACTGGGCTGGGGGGGGGGGTTACTGGGAGTGTGCACTGGGGGGGGGGGTTACTGGGAGTGTGCACCGGGATGAGGGAGGGTTACTGGGAGTGTGAGTGTGCACTGGGATGAGGGGGGTTACTGGGAGTGTGAGTGTGCACTGGGATGAGGGGGGTTACTGGGAGTGTGAGTGTGCACCGGGGTGAGGGAGGGTTACTGGGAGTGTGAGTGTGCACTGGGCTGGGGGGGGGGGGTACTGGGAGTGTGAGTGTGCACTGGGATGAGGGGGTATACTGGGAGTGTGAGTGTGCACTGGGATGAGGGGGGGTTACTGGGAGTGTGAGTGTGCACTGGGCTGGGGGGGGTTACTGGGAGTGTGCACTGGAATGGGGGGGGGTTACTGGGAGTGTGAGAGTGCACTGCGCTGGGGGTACATACATCACAGAGCTCCGGTCCTTGTTGCTCACAGCAGCCTGTGTCTCCCCGGGGGAAGCTGCAGGGACCGGGCACAGCACTCACATCCCATCCCCGCTGCACACCATGGGGGCCGCCATATTGTGTACGGAAACACAGGGCAACCAATAGCCGGCACATGGGCTGTGTGGGAGTTTCCCGAAACAAACAAGGCGACCAATCATACGTCAGGGCAGGACACGCCCCCTGCTGAGCCGGTATATATGTGTGCTGTGTGCGTGTTTCCCCAGGGTCCTGGCGCCGGCAACTGCAGGGTGAGAGTACAGCGATGCTGGGCATAATGTGACACTGCTTATTATATATGTCTCTCTGTCTCTGTCTTCTGTGTCTCTGAGTGGTTACATAGCAGCAGTATGTGTCAGACTGTCAGTGCATGCTGAGACTTGTAGTTCCACACCATCTGGAGATCCCTCTGTCAGTGGTGCATTTCCCATTAGGCATGTGAGGTAGGTAGATAGGGGTGACACTTGCATGAAATCCCTGCTAGGCTGATGGCCAGAGGAGGCCAGGTGCTTCTGTTTTTATTGTTATTGTTTATTATTATTATTATGTAATTGGGGGAGGGCACATTGGTCAGTAGATTGTGGAGGGGTGAGTGAGGTTAGTGTTGCTTTGGCAGTACCTAATGTCGAGGGCAGTGATGGGGGTGGGGAGTGACTGATAATGTTGTGCCTAGGAGCATCATGACCCCTACATTTGCCCCGACCCTACATTTGCCCTGACCCCTGTGGCTGTGTACAGGTCTGCAGGCATCCTATAACTGCCCAGCACTGACTACATCCTGGTCCCTGCAAGACAAGTGGCTGCATCTCTATAGTCAGTAATAATACTGTATGTCATTGCACTCCGCCATACTGTGCTTTCATCTTTAGCACTGTAATTTAATAGAGGATCACCATACTGTCCCTATACACCGGGACACATACATTACACAGGTTCTGTGGCTGGCTAAAACCAGGAGAAATGCAGGCTTGAATTAGGCCAGCCACAAAACCTGTGTAATTCATGAGTGTCCCAATTTAAAGGGACAGTATGGTAAACCTAAATTAATATACTGTATTGGATAAACTCGGATATTACTGTTCCGAGGGTGGGCATGAGGCTCATATAAGGGGCGTCACTGGGGCAGAGTGAGGGTCATTGCTACAGAATGCCGCCATATGCAGTATAGGGGGAAGTAGTTACTCAGTGTGTAAGTAACATCTCCCTAATCATTAATGTTACACTTCTGTTAGTGAAAACTGTATTTCTCTGGCTTTGCTGCGTCATGTCTACAGAACAGTTACCTATCTGTGCAGCTTCCTATCTACAACTATCTCTGAGCAGCTTCCTATCTAGAACTTTGAACTGGAATGTGGCTCTTTTCAACCAAAATAAACACTGGGGAGTGCTGGGAACCGTGAATAAAACCACTGAGCCACGGGTGGGACTGACAGGTGTGTGCGTTGAATTTAGGTTACGGATGTGTCCCCAGGTTAGTAATCATCCCTCCCAACATAACCCCCTCCAGGAGGGACACAATGCTCTGCTTTTGGACTCTTCTCTTAATGTATGATTGCCGTCACTTGTGCTGAACAGGTTAATAGATAAGAAAGGTGTTTCAGCACAGGTGATGGTAATCATGCCTTAAGTGGGAAGTGCAGGAGCAGAGCATTGTGTCCTCCTGGAGAGGTTCTGTTGGGAGGTATGACATAGGTATGAGCACTGGGTCAGTATTAGGGTACAGCACAGGTGATGGTAATCATACAGTAAGAGGGAAGAGCAGGAGCAGAGCATTGTGTCCTCCTGGAGAGGTCATGTTGGGAGGTATTACATAGGTATGAGCACCGGGTCAGTATTGGGGTACAGTACAGGTGATGGTAATCATACAGGAAGAGGGAAGAGCAGGAGTAGAGCCTTGTGTCCTGGAGAGGTCATGTTGGGAGGTATGACATAGGTATGAGTACTGGGTCAGTATTAGGGTACAGCACAGGTGATGGTAATCATACAGTAAGAGGGAAGTGCAGGAGTAGAGCATTCTGTCCTCCTGGAGAGGATCATGTTGGGGGGTATGACATAGGTTTGAGCACTGGGTCAGTATTAGGGTACAGCACAGGTGATGGTAATCATACAGTAAGAGGGAAGGGCAGGAGCAGAGCATTGTGTCGTCCTGGAGAGGGTCATGTTGGGAGGTATGACATAGGTAAGAGCACTGGGTCAGTATTGGGGTACAGCACAGGTGATGGTAATAATACAGTAAGAGGGAAGAGCAGGAGCAGAGCATTCTGTCCTCCTGGAGAGGATCATGTTGGGGGGTATGACATAGGTTTGAGCACTGGGTCAGTATTAGGGTACAGCACAGGTGATGGTAATCATACAGTAAGAGGGAGGAGCAGAGCATTGTATCCTCCTGGAAAGGGTTGTGTTAGGAGGTATGACATAGGTATGAGCACTGGGTCAGTATTAGGGTTTCAGCACAGGTGATGGTAATCATACAGTAAGAGGGAAGAGCAGGAGCAGAGCATTGTGTCCTCCTGGAGAGGGTCATGTTGGGAGGTATGACATAGGTATGAGCACTGGGTCAGTATTAGGGTACAGCACAGGTGATGGTAATCATACAGTAAGAGGGAAGAGCAGGAGCAGAGCATTGTGTCCTGTTGGGAGGTATGAGTACTGGGTCAGTATTAGGGTACAGCACAGGTGATGGTAATCATACAGTAAGAGGGAAGAGCAGGAGCAGAGCATTGTGTCCTCCTGGAGAGGTCATGTTGGGAGGTATGACATAGGTATGAGCACTGGGTCAGTATTAGGATACAGCACAGGTGATGGTAATCATACAGTAAGAGGGAAGAGCAGGAGCAGAGCATTGTGTCCTCCTGGAGAGGTCCTGTTGGGAGGTATGACATAGGTATGAGCACTGGGTCAGTATTGGGGTACAGCACAGGTGATGGTAATCATACAGTAAGAGGGAAGAGCAGGAGCAGAGCATTGTGTCCTCCTGGAGAGGGTCATGTTGGGAGGTATGACATAGGTATGAGCACTGGGTCAGTATTAGGGTACAGCACAGGTGATGGTAATCATACAGTAAGAGGGAAGAGCAGGAGCAGAGCATTGTGTCCTCCTGGAGAGGTCATGTTGGGAGGTATGACATAGGTATGAGCACTGGGTCAGTATTAGGGTACAGCACAGGTGATGGTAATCATACAGTAAGAGGGAAGAGCAGGAGCAGAGCATTGTGTCCTCCTGGAGAGGACATGTTGGGGGGTATGACATAGGTATGAGCACTGGGTCAGTATTAGGATACAGCACAGGTGATGGTAATCATACAGTAAGAGGGAAGAGCAGGAGCAGAGCATTGTGTCCTCCTGGAGAGGTCCTGTTGGGAGGGATGTTGTAATTGTTGCACTTGACCGGCTACTTCCAACACACACTGGGGACATTCAGACCTGATTGCAGCAGCAAAGTTGTTAGCAGTTGATCAAAACCATGTGCACTGCAGGTGGGGCAGATGTAACATGTGCAGAGTTAGATTTGGGTGGGTCATATTGTTTCTGTGCAGGGTAAATACTGGCTGCTTTATTTATACACTGCAATTTAGATTTCACTTTCAACACACCCCACCCAAATCTAATACCCCTTTCACATTGCATCAAAAACCCGGTATATTGCCGAGTTTTAGCCGTGTCAACCCGAGTCGAGCTGCAGTGTGAAAGCGCCATATTGAGTTTACCGAGTCCAACAACCCGGTATTTCAACCCGTGTTAGAAGAAGGATCCTTCACGGCTCGGACCCGGTTCATTTAGCAGTGTGAAAGCCTCAGACCCGGTATATTCAACCCTGGAATCTTAAAAAGGAGGTGATAGGCTGTCTCCCTGCATGATGTCACCAGCCTGAACCAGGAAACAGGCAGCACTTGGTAAACCGTTTTAATTGGATGAACCGGGTTCAGTGTGAAAGGCACCAACCTGGGAATAACCCAGCTCCAAAATGCGATTTGAAAGGGGTATCGCTTGTTTAGACCTTAACGGGTTTGTGATGTGAAAGTGGTATAACTCTCTGCACATGTTATAGCCTTTGCAGTGCACATGGTTTTGCCCAGCTTCTAACAAATTTGCTGCTACTATCAGGTCTGAATTACCCCCAGTGTGTGTTGGAAGTAGCTGGTCACGTGCAGCAATTGCTACATACCTACCAAAAGTCCAGAAGCAGAGCATTCTGTGTCCCTCCTGGAGGGGGTCATGTTGGGAGGGATGATTACTAACCTGGAGACACGTCCATAACTCAAATTCAAGTCACACACCTGTCAGGTGCCTATATACTCTTCAGCAATGTACAATCCGATGTAAGATAATCACTCCCAGTGAGGGTGGGGAGGGTCTGGAATTATACATTTTGGCACTGGCATCCAGTTTGAGGCGTGACCCCGTCAGAAGGTTCCTGCCCTGTGTGGTCAGACTTGTTTACAATAAGTATAAGCTCTTGATCATACAGAAATACATATCATGTGTGTTGCAGATAAAGGAACATGGCGGCAGTGGGGAGAGTCATGCGTGCGATCCGGGTGCTGGAATTCGGGAAACCTGATGTTCTTAAGCTCTTCACCGATGTCCCGCTGCCTTCCCCAGGAGACAACCAGGTACAGGCCTCTGCTTATCCGTTACTGAAGCTGAGATGGTGTATAAAGTGGTATGTCCTCATTAAACAAAAGGAGCCACGTTTACACCATGACCAGCAGTCACTCCCTCATTTGGGACCCTGCTGTTTCTACAGTGCAGCCTCCTCTCCCATCCATCGCTGCTCCCGAGATCGTACTGCGGCAAATGAAATACTGAATTGGCTCAAAATTGCTCGCTACGCTATGGGGCAGCGAGCACTTCTGAGCAAGTACGGGCCGCAGTAAAGTGCGGCGGCTGCTGCGATGATTTGCTCCTGTGATATAATCACAGCTAATTGGATTGATCCCAATGTGTGTGATCGCCCTTCTCTCCCATTAGCTATGCTTGGTGAATGATGGGAGAATGCTATCTGACCCTGTTAATGCACCAGACAGGGGGAGGGAATACGTGTCCAATCCAACAAATGCAGCAACTCGCTGTTTGAAATGTACAAACGCTGATGGTATTGTGCCTCTAACCTTCACTGCAGCTGCTCCTGCGACCAGATGGTGGGAGGGCTCCGGGTGCCAGGGCCGCTTATCTGTTATAGAGCTTTGGACAGCTAGCAATTGATTTTTATTTTAGAACTCCATTCCTGTGCTTAAGTCTGATCTGATGCATGTGCAATTGGCGCTCTTATTTTTTGGCGCAGTGTGCTGAGATCTGTCCGCATTGCCACTTGTGTCTCAATCAGGCCCCACATGTACAGGGAGCAATGATTCCTCTCTTGGGGACCAGGAGGTAAATTTACTAAAGCTTCTAAAACAGAGAATTGGTGATGGCAACCAATCAGACGCTGTATCATTTCTCTATTGCCTTTTAGAAAATAGACAACATGTTATTGGTTGCTATGGGCAACATCACCAATTCTGTTTTTAGAAGCTTTAGTAAATTTACCCCCAGGGTGGATGTTTTTATTAAGTGTTTCCTCCCCCTCCCTCCCTGCTTTATTTAAAGGTTTTAATCAGAGTTCACGCGTGTGGGGTGAACCCAGTGGACACTTATATCAGAGCTGGTGTCTATGCCCGGAAGCCGAACCTGCCGTACACCCCTGGCTCTGACGTAGCCGGAGTTGTGGATGATGTTGGGAAAAACGTAACCTCGTTTAAGGTAGGTGATACATTTCTATGCTGTACATTTTTTATTTTTTGTTTGAAGCGTATACAATAAGTGGACAGTAATACTGGGTATCTGTCACTGCTGGCACACGTTTGAGCTGGCGCTTTTGAAAGGGGCATGCAGCAGTTTCTATTACTTTTCACTGACTGAACTGCAAACTTTCACCTACTTTTTAAGATTCCAAAAATCAGAAATGATTGTGGCAAATTTGGCCTCCAAGTTACAGTATGTAATAATCCGGGCTTTGTCTTACACAAGATACCTCTGTATTGCACGGAATAGCTGTATATGGTTTCTTTATAAGCAGTATTTATAGGTCAGGGTATAAGGGACTGTGACAACAAAGATGGCATTTTTCTGTTGCATTGGGGCTCATTGGGTAAGTACAGACTATAATAAGACTTGGTTGCATGCTGCACTTCATGAAATATTACCGCCAAATGCTGACCCAAATACATATTAACATATACAGGGGCAGATTTATCAACGAGAGATATTCTTGTTATCACTAGTTACAAATTATAGATGGTGCTCCAGCCAATCGCCTCTTGTCATTTTTCAAACACCTGACAGTTGGGAGCTGATTGGCTGGAGCACCATATATCCTTTGTAACGAGTGATAACAAGAATATCTCTCGTTGATAAATTTTCCCTTAAGATTTTATCATGTAAGGGGCAGCACGGATGGTGTAGCGGTTAGCATTATTGCAGCACTGCACTGAGGTCATGGGTTCAATTCCCACCATGTCCCTAACTGTGTGGAGTCTGTATATTATCCCCGTGCTTGCGTGGGTTTCCTCCAAGTACTCTGCTTTTCCTCCCAAAATCCAAAAATATACAGGTAGGTTAATTGGCTGCAAACAACAATTAACCATAGCATGAATGTGTGCGTGTACATGTGGTAGGGAATATAGATTGTAAACTCCACAGGGGCAGGGACTGATGTGAATGGCCAAATACTCTTTGTAAAGCGCTGCGGAAATATGTCTGCGCTATATAAATAACTGATAATAAAAAATAAATACATGTAAGATAAGTACACATAGCATGTACAAATTATTGTTTGTGTTACACCGATAAATTGGTTAATACTGACAATCGATTTTCTGATCTGTAGTTCCGAAGCAAAAGTCTGCCACAATCTCCCTATATGGAGCAGTGTTTGTGCATTCTCAATAATCTGCCCATATTGCCTATGTTTCTCTGACGTCCTAGTGGATGCTGGGAACTCCGAAAGGACCATGGGGAATAGCGGCTCCGCAGGAGACTGGGCACAAAAGTAAAAGCTTTAGGACTAGCTGGTGTGCACTGGCTCCTCCCCCTATGACCCTCCTCCAAGCCTCAGTTAGATTTTTGTGCCCGAACGAGAAGGGTGCAATCTAGGTGGCTCTCCTGAGCTGCTTAGGGTAAAAGTTTAAATTAGGTTTATTTTCAGTGAGTCCTGCTGGCAACAGGCTCACTGCATCGAGGGACTAAGGGGAGAAGAAGCGAACTCACCTGCGTGCAGAGTGGATTGGGCTTCTTAGGCTACTGGACATTAGCTCCAGAGGGACGATCACAGGCCCAGCCATGGATGGGTCCCAGAGCCGCGCCGCCGTCCCCCTTACAGAGCCAGAAGAGCAGAAGAGGTCCGGAAAATCGGCGGCAGAAGACGTCCTGTCTTCAATAAGGTAGCGCACAGCACCGCAGCTGTGCGCCATTGCTCTCAGCACACTTCACACTCCAGTCACTGAGGGTGCAGGGCGCTGGGGGGGGGGGGGGCGCCCTGAGACGCAATAAAAATACCTTAGATGGCAAAAAAGACATCACATATAGCTCCTGGGCTATATGGATGCATTTAACCCCTGCCAGAATACATAGAAAACCGGGAGATAGGCTCCGCCCCCTTATCGGCGGCCTTATCTCCTCAGCACACTGGTGCCATTTTCCCTCACAGCTCCGCTGGAGGGAAGCTCCCTGGCTCTCCCCTGCAGTCACTACACTACAGAAAGGGTTAAAAAAGAGAGGGGGGGCACTAATTACGCGCAGTATTAAAGATACAGCAGCTATAAGGGGAAAAACACTTATATAAGGTTATCCCTGTATATGTATATGTATATATATATGTATGTATGTATGTGTGTGTATATATATATATATATATATATATATATATATATATATATATATATATATATATATATATATATATATATATATATATATAGATAGATAGATAGCGCTCTGGTGTGTGCTGGCAAACTCTCCCTCTGTCTCCCCAAAGGGCTAGTGGGGTCCTGTCCTCTATCAGAGCATTCCCTGTGTGTGTGCTGTATGTCGGTACGTTTGTGTCGACATGTATGAGGAGAAAAATGATGTGGAGACGGAGCAGATTGCCTGTAATAGTGATGTCACCCCCTAGGGGGTCGACACCTGAGTGGATGAACTGTTGGAAGGAATTACGTGACAGTGTCAGCTCTGTATAAAAGACAGTGGTTGACATGAGACAGCCGGCTACTCAGCTTGTGCCTGTCCAGACGTCTCATAGGCCGTCAGGGGCTCTAAAGCGCCCGTTACCTCAGATGGCAGATATAGACGCCGACACGGATACTGACTCCAGTGTCGACGGTGAAGAGACAAATGTGACTTCCAGTAGGGCCACACGTTACATGATTGAGGCAATTAAAAATGTTTTACACATTTCTCTATCGTCCTAAGTGGATGCTGGGGTTCCTGAAAGGACCATGGGGAATAGCGGCTCCGCAGGAGACAGGGCACAAAAGTAAAGCTTTTACAGGTCAGGTGGTGTGTACTGGCTCCTCCCCCTATGACCCTCCTCCAGACTCCAGTTAGATTTTTGTGCCCGGCCGAGAAGGGTGCAATTCTAGGTGGCTCTCATAAAGAGCTGCTTAGAGAGTTTAGCTTAGGTTTTTTATTTTACAGTGATTCCTGCTGGCAACAGGATCACTGCAACGAGGGACAGAGGGGAGAAGAAGTGAACTCACCTGCGTGCAGGATGGATTGGCTTCTTGGCTACTGGACATGAAGCTCCAGAGGGACGATCACAGGTACAGCCTGGATGGTCACCGGAGCCACGCCGCCGGCCCCCTCACAGATGCTGAAGCAAGAAGAGGTCCAGAATCGGCGGCTGAAGACTCCTGCAGTCTTCTTAAGGTAGCGCACAGCACTGCAGCTGTGCGCCATTTTCCTCTCAGCACACTTCACACGGCAGTCACTGAGGGTGCAGGGCGCTGGGGGGGGGGCGCCCTGGGAGGCAAATGAAAACCTTTAAAAAGGCTAAAAATACCTCACATATAGCCCCAGAGGCTATATGGAGATATTTACCCCTGCCTAAATGTACTAAATAGCGGGAGACGAGCCCGCCGGAAAAGGGGCGGGGCCTATCTCCTCAGCACACGGCGCCATTTTCTGTCACAGCTCCGCTGGTCAGGAAGGCTCCCAGGTCTCTCCCCTGCACTGCACTACAGAAACAGGGTATAACAGAGAGGGGGGGCAAAATAAATGGCAATATATTAATATAAAAGCAGCTATAAGGGAGCACTTAATCATAAGGCTATCCCTGTCATATATAGCGCTTTTTGGTGTGTGCTGGCAGACTCTCCCTCTGTCTCCCCAAAGGGCTAGTGGGTCCTGTCTTCGTATAGAGCATTCCCTGTGTGTCTGCTGTGTGTCGGTACGTGTGTGTCGACATGTATGAGGACGTTATTGGTGTGGAGGCGGAGCAATTGCCAAATATGAGGATGTCACCTTCTAGGGGGTCGACACCAGAATGGATGCCTTTATTTGTGGAATTACGGGATAGCGTCAACTCGCTTAAGCAGTCGTTTGCCGACATGAGGCGGCCGGACACTCACTTAGTGCCTGTCCAGGCGCCTCAAACACCGTCAGGGGCTGTAAAACGCCCCTTGCCTCAGTCGGTCGACACAGACCCAGACACAGGCACTGATTCCGGTAGTGAAGGTGACGAATCAACCGTATTTTCCAGTAGGGCCACACGTTATATGATTTTGGCAATAAAGGAGATGTTACATTTAGCTGATACTACAGGTACCACTAAACAGGGTATTATGTGGGGTGTGAAAAAACTACCAGTAGTTTTTACCGAATCAGAAGAATTAAATGACGTGTGTGATGAAGCGTGGGGTGCCCCGATAAAAAACTGCTAATTTCAAAGAAGTTATTGGCTTTATACCCTTTCCCGCCAGAGGTTAGGGAGCGCTGGGAAACACCTCCTAGGGTGGACAAAGCGCTAACACGCTTATCAAAACAAGTGGCGTTACCCTCTCCTGAGATGGCCGCACTTAAAGATCCATCAGATAGGAGGATGGAAAATATCCAAAACGGTATAGACACACATGCAGGTGTTATACTACGACCAGCTATTGCGACTGCCTGGATGTGCAGTGCTGGGGTAGTTTGGTCAGAGTCCCTGATCGAAAATATTGATACCCTGGACAGGGACAATATTTTACTGTCGTTAGAACAAATAAAGGATGCATTTCTTTATATGCGTGATGCACAGAGAGATATCTGCACACTGGCATCACGGGTAAGTGCTATGTCCATTTCGGCCAGAAGAGCTTTATGGACACGACAGTGGACAGGCGATGCGTAGAGGAGTTATTTGGGGTCGGTCTATCGGATTTGGTGGCCACGGCTACGGCCGGGAAATCCACCTTTCGACCTCAAGTCACTCCCCAACAGAAAAAGGCACCGACCTTTCAACCGCAGCCTTTTCGTTCCTTTAAAAATAAGAGAGCAAAGGGCGATTCATATCTGCCACGAGGCAGAGGACGAGGGAAGAGACAGCAACAGGCAGCTCCTTCCCAGGAACAGAAGCCCTCCCCGGCTTCTACAAAAGCCTCAGCATGACGCTGGGGCTTCGCAAGCGGACTCGGGGGCGGTAGGCGGTCGTCTCAAGAATTACAGCGCGCAGTGGGCTCACTCGCAGGTAAATCCCTGGATCCTGCAGATAATATCTCAGGGGTACAGGTTGAAATTAGAGACAGAGCCACCTCGCCGTTTCCTGAAGTCTGCTTTACCAACGTCCCCCTCAGAAAGGGAGACGGTTTTGGAAGCCATTCACAAGCTGTATTCTCAGCAGGTGATAGTCAAGGTACCTCTTCTACAACAAGGAAAGGGGTATTATTCCACTCTTTTTGTGGTACCGAAGCCGGATGGCTCGGTAAGGCCTATTCTAAATCTGAAGTCCTTGAACCTGTACATAAAGAAGTTCAAGTTCAAGATGGAGTCACTCAGAGCAGTGATAGCGAACCTGGAAGAAGGGGACTTTATGGTATCCTTGGACATCAAGGATGCGTATCTCCACGTTCCAATTACCCCTCACACCAGGGGTACCTCAGGTTCGTTGTACAAAACTGTCACTATCAGTTTCAGACGCTGCCGTTTGGTTTGTCCACGGCACCTCGGGTCTTTACAAAGGTAATGGCCGAGATAATATTTCTTCTTCGAAGAAAAGGCGTATTAATTATCCCATACTTGGACGATCTCCTAATAAGGGCAAGGTCCAGAGAACAGCTAGAGATGGGTTTAGCACTATCTCAAGAGGTGCTAAAGCAGCACGGATGGATTCTGAATATTCCAAAATCCCAATTAATGCCGACAACTCGTCTGCTGTTCCTGGGGATGATTCTGGACACAGTTCAGAAAAAGGTTTTTCTTCCCGAAGAAAAAGCCAAGGAGTTATCTGACCTGGTCAGGAACCTCCTAAAACCAGGAAAGGTGTCTGTACATCAATGCACAAGAGTCCTGGGAAAAAATGGTAGCTTCTTACGAAGCAATCCCTTTCGGCAGATTCCATGCAAAGGGATCTGTTGGACAAATGGTCAGGGTCGCATCTTCAGATGCACCTGCGGATAACCCTGTCGCCGAGGACAAGGGTATCCCTTCTGTGGTGGTTGCAGGAGGCTCATCTATTGGAGGGCCGCAGATTCGGCATGCAGGATTGGATCCTGGTGACCACGGATGCCAGCCTGAGAGGCTGGGGAGCAGTCACACAGGGAAGAAATTTCCAGGGAGTGTGGTCGAGCCTGAAAAAGTCTCTTCACATAAGCATTCTGGAACTAAGAGCAATCTACAATGCTCTAAGCCAGGCGGAACCTCTGCTTCAAGGAAGACCGGTGTTGATCCAGTCGGACAACATCACGGCAGTCGCCCATGTAAACAGACAGGGCGGCACAAGAAGCAGGAGGGCAATGGCAGAAGCTGCCAGGATCCTTCGCTGGGCGGAGAATCACGTGATAGCACTGTCAGCAGTATTCATCCCGGGCGTGGACAACTGGGAAGCAGACTTCCTCAGCAGACACGACCTTCACCCGGGAGAGTGGAGACTTCATCCAGAAGTTTTCCACATGCTATTAAACCGTTGGGTAAAACCAATGGTGGACATGATGGCGTCTCGCCTCAACAAAACACTGGACAGGTATTGCGCCAGGTCAAGAGATCCGCAGGCAATAGCTGTGGACGCGCTGGTAACACCTTAGGTGTACCAGTCGGTATATGTGTTTCCTCCTCTGCCTCTCATACCAAAGGTATTGAGGATTATACGGCAAAGAGGAGTAAGACTAGTGGCTCCGGATTGGCCAAGAAGGACTTGGTACCCGGAACTTCAAGAGATGGTCACGGACGATCCGTGGCCTCTACTTCTGAGAAGGGACCTGCTTCAGCAGGGTACTTGTCTTTTTCAAGACTTACCGCGGCTGCGTTTGACGGCATGGCGTTTGAATGCCAGATCCTAAAAGGAAAAGGCATTCCAGAAGAAGTCATTCCTACCTTGATAAAGGCAAGGAAGGAAGTCACCGCGAAGCATTATCGCCGTATTTGGCGAAAATATGTTGCGTGGTGCGAGCAGAGGAGTGCTCCGATGGAGGAATTTCAACTGGGTCGTTTTCCTACATTTCCTGCAATCAGGATTGTCTATGGGTCTCAAATTGGGATCTATTAAGGTTCAAATTTCGGCCCTATCAATATTCTTCCAAAAAGAATTGGCCTCAGTCCCTGAGGTCCAGATTTTTATCAGAGGAGTACTGCATATACAGCCTCCTGTGGTGCCTAAGGTGGCACCGTGGGATCTAAATGTAGTTTTAGATTTCCTCAAATCCAATTGGTTTGAACCACTAAAGAAGGTGGATTTGAAATATCTCACATGGAAAGTGACTATGTTACTGGCCCTGGCTTCGGCCGGGAGAGTATCTGAACTGACGGCTTTGTTTTATAAAAGCCCTCATTTAATTTTCCATTCGACATAGGGCAGAGCTGCGGACGCGTCCGCATTTTCTCCCTAAGGTGGTATCAGCGTTTCACCTGAACCAGCCTATTGTAGTGCCTGCGGCTACAGACGACTTGAAGGACTCCAAGTTGTTGGACGTTGTCAGAGCCTTAAAAATATACATTTAAAGGACGGCTGGAGTCAGAAAATCTGACTCGCTGTTTATACTGTATGCACCCAACAAGTTGGGTGCACCTGCTTCTAAGCAGTCGATTGCTCGTTGGATTTGTAACAAAATTCAACTTGTACATTCTGTGGCAGGCCTGCCACAGCCTAAATCTGTTAAGGCCCATTCCGCAAGGAAGGTGGGCTCATCTTGGGCGGCTGCCCGAGGGGTCTCGGCATTACAACTCTGCCGAGCAGCTACGTGGTCAGGGGAGAACACGTTTGTAAATTTTTACAAATTTGATACCCTGGCAAAGGAGGACCTGGAGTTCTCTCATTCGGTGCTGCAGAGTCATCCGCACTCTCCCGCCCGTTTGGGAGCTTTGGTATAATCCCCATGGTCCTTTCAGGAACCCCAGCATCCACTTAGGACGATAGAGAAAATAAGAATTTACTTACCGATAATTCTATTTCTCGGAGTCCGTAGTGGATGCTGGGCGCCCATCCCAAGTGCGGATTATCTGCAATACTTGTACATAGTTATTGTTAACTAATTCGGGTTATTGTTTAGGAAGCCATCTTTCAGAGGCTCCTCTGTTATCATACTGTTAACTGGGTTTAGATCACAAGTTGTACGGTGTGATTGGTGTGGCTGGTATGAGTCTTACCCGGGATTCAAAATCCTCCCTTATTGTGTACGCTCGTCCGGGCACAGTACCTAACTGGAGTCTGGAGGAGGGTCATAGGGGGAGGAGCCAGTACACACCACCTGACCTGTAAAAGCTTTACTTTTGTGCCCTGTCTCCTGCGGAGCCGCTATTCCCCATGGTCCTTTCAGGAACCCCAGCATCCACTACGGACTCCGAGAAATAGAATTATCGGTAAGTAAATTCTTATTTTCTGATAATACGAGTACCACCAAAAAGGGGTATTATGTTCGGTGAGGAAAAACTACCTGTAATTTTCCTGAATCTGAGAAATTAAATGAGGTGTGTGATGATGCGTGGGTTTCCCCCGATAACAACTGATAATTTCTAAAATGTTATTGGCATTATATCCTTTCCCGCCAGAGGTTAGGGTGCGTTGGGAAACACCCCCTAGGGTGGATAAAGCGCTCACACGCTTGTAAGGGCTCTACCCTCTCCTGAGATGGCCGCCCTTAAGGATCCTGCTGATAGAAAGCAGGAGGGTATCCTAAAATGTATTTACACACATACTGGTGTTATACTGCGACCAGCAATCGCCTCAGCCTGGATGTGCAGTGCTGGGTTGGCGTGGTCGGATTCCCTGACTGAAAATATTGATACCCTAGATAGGGACAGTATATTTTTGCCTATAGAGCATTTAAAAGATGCATTTCTATATATGTGTGATGCACAGCGGAATATTTGCCGACTGGCATCAAGTCTAAGTGCGTTGTCCATTTCTACCAGTAGAGGGTTATGGACACGACAGTGGTCAGGTGATGCGGATTTCAAACGGCATTTGGAATTATTGCCTTAAGGGGAGGAGTTATTTGGGGTCGGTCTTTCAGACCTGGTGGCCACGGCAACAGCTGGGAAATCCACGTTTGTACCCCAGGTCGCCTCTCAACATGAGAAGACGCCGTATTATCAGGCGCAGTCTTTTCGTGGACAAGCGGGCAAAAGGTTCCTCATTTCTGCCCCGTGACAGAGGGAGAGGAAAAAGGCTGCAGAAATCAGCCAGTTCCCAGGAACAGAAACCCTCTCCCGCCTCTGCCAAGCCCTCAGTATGACGCTGGGGCTTTACAAGCAGAATCGGGCACGGTGGGGGGCCCGTCTCAATGAATTTCAGCGCGCAGTGGGCTCACTCGCAAGTAGACCCCTGGATCCTTCAGGTGATATCTCAGGGGTACAAATTGGAATTCGAGACGTCTCCCCCTCGCCGTTTCCTAAAGTCGGCTTTACCGATGTCTCCTGACAGGGAGACAGTTTTGGAAGCCATTCACAAGCTGTATTCCCAGCAAGTGATAATCAAGGTACCCCTCCTGCAACAGGGAACGGGGTATTATTCCACACTTTTGTGGTACCGAAGCCGGACGGCTCGGTGAGACCGATTCTAAATCTAAAATCTTTGAACACTTACATACAGAGGTTCAAATTCAAGATTGAGTCACTCAGAGCAGTGATTGCGAACCTGGAAGAAGGGGACTACATGATGTCTCGGGACATCAAGGATGCTTACCTTCATGTCCAAATTTACCCTTCTCACCAAGGGTACCTCAGGTTTATGGTACAGAACTGTCACTATCAGTTCAGACGCTGCCGTATGGATGGTCCACGGCACCCCGGGTCTTTACCAAGGTAATGGCCGAAATGATGATATTCCTTCGAAGGAAGGGAATTTTAGTTATCCCTTACTTGGACGATTCCCTGATAAGGGTAAGATCCAGGGAACAGTTGGAGGTCGGTGTAGCACTATCTCAGGTAGTGTTGCGGCAGCACGATTGGATTCTCAATATTCCAAAATCGCAGCTGGTTCCGACGACTCGTCTTCTGTTCCTAGGGATGATCCTGGACACAGTCCAGAAAAAGGTGTTTCTCCCGGAGGAGAAAGCCAGGGAGTTATCCGAGCTAGTCAGGAACCTCCTAAAACCGAGCCAAGTCTCAGTGCATCAATGCACAAGGGTTCTGGGTAAAATGGTGGCTTCCTACGAAGCAATCCCATTCGGCAGATTCCACGCAAGAACTTTCCAGTGGGACCTGCTGGACAAATGGTCCGGGTCGCATCTTCAGATGCATCAGCGGATAACCCTGTCACCAAGAACAAGGGTGTCCCTCCTGTGGTGGTTGCAGAGTGCTCATCTTCTAGAGGGCCGCAGATTCGGCATTCAGGACTGGGTCCTGGTGACCACGGATGCCAGCCTGCGAGGCTGGGGAGCAGTCACACAGGGAAGGAATTTCCAGGGCTTATGGTCAAGCCTGGAGACATCACTTCACATAAATATCCTGAAGCTAAGGGCCATTTACAATGCTCTAAGCTTGGCAAGACCTCTGCTTCAAGGTCAGCCGGTGTTGATCCAGTCGGACAACATCACGGCAGTCGCCCACGTAAACAAACAGGGTGGCACAAGAAGCAGGAGGGCAATGGCAGAAGCTGCAAGGATTCTTCGCTGGGCGGAAAATCATGTGATAGCACTGTCAGCAATTCCGGGAGTGGACAACTAGGAAGCAGACTTCCTCAGCAGACACGACCTCCACCCGGGAGAGTGGGGACTTCACCCAGAAGTCTTCCACATGATTATAAACCGTTGGGAAAAACTCGACAGGTATTGCGCCAGGTCAAGGGACCCTCAGGCAATAGCTGTAGACGCTCTGGTAAGACACTGTGGGTGTACCAGTCAGTGTATGTGTTCCCTCATCTGCCTCTCATACCCAAGGTACTGAGATTGATAAGATGGAGAGGAGTAAGCACTATATTCGTGGCTCCGGATTGGCCAAGAAGGACTTGGTAACCGGAACTTCAAAAGATGCTCACGGAGGATCCGTGGCCTCTACCTCTAAGAAGGGACCTGCTTCAGCAAGGACCCTGTCTGTTCCAAGACTTACCGCGACTGCGTTTGACGGCATGGCGGTTGAACGCCGGATCCTGAAGGAAAAAAGGCATTCCGGATGAAGTCATCCCTATCCTGATCAAAGCAAGGAAGGATGTAACCGCAAAACATTATCACCGCATTTGGCGAAAATATGTTGCGTGGTGCGAGGCCAGTAAGGCCCGACGGAGGAAATTCAACTGGGTCGATTCCTACATTTCCTGCAAACAGGAGTGTCTATGGGCCTGAAATTGGGGTCCATTAAGGTTCAAATTTCGGCCCTGTCAATTTTCTTCCAAAAAGAACTAGCTTCAGTCCCTGAAGTTCAGACGTTGTAAAAGGGGTACTGCATATACAGCCTCCTTTTGTGCCTCCAGTGGCACCTTGGGATCTCAATGTAGTTTTTGGGTTCCAAAAAGTCACATTGGTTTGAACCACTTAAATCTGTGGAGTTAAAATATATCACATGGAAAGTGGTCATGCTGTTGGCCCTGGCCTGGGCCAGGCGCGTGTCAGAATTGGCGGCTTTATCCTGTAAAAGCCTTTATCTGATTTTCCATTCGGACAGGGCGGAATTGAGGACTCGTCCTCAGTTTCTCCCTAAGGTGGTTTCAGCGTTTCACCTGAACCAACCTATTGTGGTGCCTGCGGCTACTAGGGACTTATAGGACTCCAAGTTGCTAGACGTTGTCAGGGCCCTGAAAATATGTTTCCAGGACGGCTGGAGTCAGAAAATCTGACTCGCTGTTTATCCTGTATGCACCCAACAAGCTGGGTGCTCCTGCTTCTAAGCAGACTATTGCTCGTTGGATTTGTAGTACAATTCAGCTTGCACATTCTGTGGCAGGCCTGCCACAGCCAAAAATCTGTAAATGCCCACTCCACAAGGAAGATGGGTTATCTTGGGCGGCTGCCCGAGGGGGTCTCGGCTTTACAACTTTGCCGAGCAGCTACTTGGTCAGGAGCAAATACGTTTGTAAAATTCTACAAAATTGATACCCTGGCTGAGGACCTGGAGTTCTCTCATTTGGTGCTGCAGAGTCATCCGCACTCTCCCGCCCGTTTGGGAGCTTTGGTATAATCCCCATGGTCCTTTCGGAGTTCCCAGCATCCACTAGGATGTCAGAGAAAATAAGAATTTACTTACCGATAATTCTATTTCTCATAGTCCGTAGTGGATGCTGGGCGCCCATCCCAAGTGCGGATTGTCTGCAATACTTGTACATAGTTACAAAAATCGGGTTATTGTTGTGAGCCATCTTTTCAGAGGCTCCTCTGTTATCATGCTGTTAACTGGGTTCAGATCACAGGTTGTACGGTGTGATTGGTGTGGCTGGTATGAGTCTTACCCGGGATTCAAAATCCTTCCTTATTGTGTACGCTCGTCCGGGCACAGTATCCTAACTGAGGCTTGGAGGAGGGTCATAGGGGGAGGAGCCAGTGCACACCAGCTAGTCCTAAAGCTTTTACTTTTGTGCCCAGTCTCCTGCGGAGCTGCTATTCCCCATGGTCCTTTGGGAGTTCCCAGCATCCACTACGGACTATGAGAAATAGAATTATCGGTAAGTAAATTCTTATTTTTCCTGTCACTGTTATCCTCCTTGTGGGTGGACATATGCAAATGCAGTATGATGTGGTGTGTAGCTCAATGTCACAACTGGCTGGCAAATTCTCCAGATTCCTCAATCTAAAAATCGCCACCAGTGACATGTGTGGTTAATGAAAATCTGGTAACTGTCACCAGCAAAGGAACACAAAATATCAATGTATGGGCACCGGACAGTCCTTTGCCGCTATCTATCTGCATACAGAATTATTAATTGCACACTCGCTTACACTTGGGTACATAGCTGTGGCCTCGCATGCTTGCAGATTCACCAACACACACTCAGAATACGCTAGAATGAACTATCTTTTAATCCAAACAAAATAATCCAAGGTATGATTTAGAAAATAAGATTACAAATATGGACAGGAAATACAGTACATAAATCTCAGAAAATGGGAAATAATATTTCCGAAACCTAGCACTAACTCAAAGAGCCTAGGCGATTCGGATGTGGGGGGACTTTACAATTGAGCTGAAACGTTGCATCCCCAGCTCATGGCTGAATCCCAAGAAATGCTTACACAACATTGAGGGACAAGTGCAATTATACCTTCACAGCTGCACTCCTCCCTCCTTTTTGTTTTTTAACTGCTCAAATGCTGGACAATGGACATTTACGGGATCATACACTCCCTCCACGTAGCTGTCTTGCAATAGATGGAGTTTGCCCAGATGGACAATACGTTCCACTTCTCTGTGGAGGTGACATTTTCATAACCTTGTTATACCTTCCTGACCGGAGAATTAATGTTTCTTATCCTCCAGGCTTTATTGCGGGGTTCTGGATAAGAGTTATCTAAATCCCTGACTCCAAAGGCATTAATTTTCCTCCTCCCAGGTCTCTGTATAGATAGGGTCACCTACAGGACACCGGCTAGCAGTCATATTGTTTGATCTAGGTACTGATATTGCTGTCTGCATGTAAATGTTACATCCCCGTCGCACTCAGATATTGATGCCTACATTTTCCCTAAAAACAGTCCGATTGTAAGGCCGACCAAAAATATCTGATAGTGTGTACTTGGCTTAAGGCCGAGAAATCCGAATGTGTTTGGCTAAATTCTTAGAATTCCCTAGCACCCAAATCTGCCAAAAGCCCACCAAGCCCCTTACTGTTATCCCTAATCCCAAACCAAATCCCTGTGTGTCTTCAACAATAACCTTTGAATAACGAGGAACGATTACTGTAAGTTGCCAACCGGTGTTAATATTTTGTATTCATTTTATGTTGTACAGAAAGGCGATCGAGTGTTCACCTCTACGACCATTACAGGCGGGTACGCGGAGTATACACTGGCATCTGTAGATACGGTTTTCCCTCTGCCCGTGAAGCTGAACTTCAAACAAGGAGCCGCCATATCTGTTCCATACTTCACCGCCTACCGGGCGCTACTTACCAAGTCAGTTTATAGGAATGTCTGATTGCGTCGTTTCCATGCCCCCCCCGTTATCTCCCAGCCACCGTCCAGGGTGACGCCTAATATTTCCGCTACTATGCGCCTACATTTGATCTGCAACTCTGCGCATGCGCAGAAGAAATAACTGCAGTTTGTGTGAATAGCTGCATAGCGTGTGAGCTGGAATCTGACCATTATGTTATCTAGACCTTCAGCCTGATGGCAGAAATGTGGCCCAATCTCTGAGCCACCAGATCTGTGACTGAACTATGGGTTCCTACATAACCACAGGGAATATTCTTCCTCGGGCAACTCAGTCACAGCATACAGGGGCAGAGATGCACATTTATCCTGTCCCATCTACTTAAATCACACGGAACCCTCCCCGGAAGTGGGTTCTGTGCTTGTGCGGTTTTAGCTGATCAGGCATGCATAGAACCCCCCCCCCCATCTCCCTAGCAGCCATTGCAGGGATGGTCTCCTTTCGGAGCCCTTATCCCTTCTGGTGCTGATTGATATATCAGCCCAATGAGATCGCATATTGCAATGCGATCCTGGGCTGTAAGATCCTGCCCAGATTGCATTGAATATGCAATCTATGATAAATGGCCCCCCTTAGCAACTCTACCCCTGTCTGTTTTCCAACCCAGTTTAGCATTTATTCTTTGCTGCCACTTAAAATTCATTGGTCAAAGACTCCGATCTGTGGCCTTCACGAACCAATGGATAGTAAATATACCCCTAAGTGTCGCTTTCTCAAACTCTACTTGTTGGCGGCTCTGGCGATGGGATTTAAAACTGCATTCATTGTAATAATAAATGTAAAACGCCCCTAGCTGACTAATCATCAGTTAGATCTGGTCATGTGTCCCCAAATCTGACATGTCTGTCAATTCAGCACCAATTACCGGGTCTGACACGGCACCAGTAGTGCAATCCATACGCTGCCAGTTGTGGGCGCCATCTGACTGCGTTTATGATCTGTTTTGGCCAACATCTGACAGATTTCTGTGATCAGGCCTGTAGACTACATGAGTTATTGCCAATTAAGTTTCAAACTGACTGTCTGCAATATGTCAGTGTCCACCTTAAATGGGGGAAAAACAACTGCAGAGATGAGAGCGTATATAGTAGAATAGGAAATTATTCTATAAATAAATCTCTAGCTTCCTTCCATACAGAGCTACATGATGCTGCTGACTGTTATGTCTCCTTCTGTTATACAGAGCGCGTGGCAGATCCGGGGAGGTGGTTCTCGTACACGGTGCCAGCGGGGGAGTAAGTAACGCAGCCGCAGTTTTGCCATTGGTAATGATACCTGGTATTGGAGCATAGTATGGATCCTATTCGCTTTCATAGGATGTCATTGCTTTATAACCATATTATACTGGATACTGTTAAGTAAAACTTTCCCACGCCTTACAGAATTACCCTCAGGCTTTATATTGTAACCCCTTCACTAACTGTTATGCATTTACTTAGTTTTAGGATGCAGTCAGAGCCGTCTTAACAGCAGTGTAGGCCCCTGGGCAAAGCAGTGTACTGGGGCCCCTACCCATCCTCCAGCGGTAGGGGTGGGGGGCGCTATCAGCGGCAGCTTTGATGTCCCGCTGGCAGTAGGGGTTGTTCTATCTTCTGCTCAGCATGTAGGACCTGGAACAGTAATTTTTGATAATTACTACTTTACTGCACAGATGATGGAAGGGAGAACACTAAACTGTAGGAGGGGCATTGGGCTGAATGAAGGGGCCCCGGTACATTATTTACAGGGTGGTAAGGCATGGTTTGATACACAGGGCAGGGGTGGATAGTGAAGTGGGCTTAATATTCATCATTTTTCCGGTGGGAGGTCGGCTTGCTTTACTGTAGATATCTCCGGTTCCTGGCAATGGATTTCTTGGCTTTCAATGGGATAAAACACTAGAGATTCACACCTTTCAGGAGGTACTGGGGACACGGGGATCAGAGTTCAGAAGCCAGAGCAATCACCAACGAAAATATAACACTGCATACCAGGTGTGTGAAGTTGGCGCAGGGTCCAGCTGCTTGAAGGCTGATATCTCTGGTTCTGAGCATAGCAGAGACAAGCTGCCAGTGCCCACCGAAAAGGGAGAGTCCCAGCTTTCTGAGTATACACTCAGAAAACCTCTAAGTCAGACAGAACCCGGGATATTCGTCTGGGAAGAGCAATTAACAGGCTCGGATGGAGACCACTGCTTAGAAGTTGGATATCTCCGGTTCCCCAGAGCCGATTTTCAAAAATCTGGTGCCACTGGAAAGAGGGGACCCTCAGTTATCAGCCTAGGGCCCTTAGACTCCTGGGGCCTTTGGGCAAGTGCCCATTGAGCCCATACGAAAAGAAGGCCCTGGATGCAGTATCCACAAATTACACCTTGTTTTTCTTTTCTTTTTTTCTGAACACATTGAATTTTCCCGATAACACCATCAGTCTTTTTGCTGCATATAACACGTCCAATAAAATTTAGCCGAAAAGGGAAGCCCACCAAGTCCTCCAATTCTATACTACCCAGAAACACTATCTGGGACCCATTTTTTTTATTTGACACAAGTTGCTAGGAGATCTGGACTCTCCTCTTCTAAATTTTTGGGTTCCCCTACATGTACAGGCATCATTATTGGGGGTTAGTGCACTTAGAGCCCTCTCCTATTTTTGACATGCTTTTTGACTTTGTGCCCCAGAACCCCTTATATACTTGGATTACTCCTTGAATCTGGACTCCAGGATCCTAGTCGCCTTGCGTTAGTTGTCCACTACTTTACACAGCAAAGGGGTTACATATAATTCTGAAAAAAATTAGTTTCAGTCTCTTTGACACAAAGACTTTAATGTCTACTAAATATTAGTAATTGGGAATGTTGAGCATGGAGGCAGCCATTTTGGGGGCTCACCCAGCATGCATGAGATAGCTGTGAATTCATTCTCCAAGAAGTAGCGCCCTCATGTGATTATTTAATTCAGGCAGCCATGTTGTGGGCATCTATGGAATGTAGGTAATGGGCTGCAGTATGGCAGCTTGTACGTTTACCCCCTGTCCTATCTCCCTTATAGGTGGGGATCGCGGCTTGTCAGATTGCCAGAGCCTATGGCCTCACAGTGTTTGGGACAGCAGGGAGCGCTGAGGGACTAAATATCGTCTTGCAAAATGGGGCCCACAAAGTGTTCAACCACAGAGAGAAAGATTACATTGAGAAAATCCAGGTAATGTCCTTCCCGTCTACTAGTGTCTTATGCTTCATGTAATTCCTCCCAAACCCTCATGTCCTGTAATGCTGGATAATGGCGCATTATGATAATTAGGTCATGTATATACACTGCTCAAAAAAATAAAGGTTACACTTAACACAATGTAACTCCAAGTCAATCACACTTCTGTGAAATCAAACTGTCCACTTAGGAAGCAACACTGATTGACAATCAATTTCACATGCTGTTGTGCAAATGGAATAGACAACAGGTGGCAATTAGCAAGACACCCCCAATAAAGGAGGAGTTCTGCAGGTGGTGACCACAGACCACTTCTCAGCTCCTATGCTTTCTGGCTGATGTTTTGGTCCCTTTTGAAAGCTGGCGGTGCTTTCACTCTAGTGGTAGCATGAGACTGAGTCTACAACCCACACAAGTGGCTCAGGTAGTGCAGCTCATCCAGGATGGCACATCAATGCGAGCTGTGGCAAGAAGGTTTGCGGTGTCTGTCAGCGTAGTGTCCAGAGCATGGAGGCGCTACCAGGAGACAGGCTAGTACATCAGGAGATGTGGAGGAGACCATAGGAGGGCAACAACCCAGCAGCAGGACTGCTACCTCCGCCTTTGTGCAAGGAGGAACAGGAGGAGCACTGCCAGAGCCCTGCAAAATGACCTCCAGCAAGCCACAAATGTGCATGTCTACTCAAACGATCAGAAACGGACTCCATGAGGGTGGTATGAGGGCCTGACGTCCACAGGTGGGGGTTGTGCTTACAGCCCAACACCGTGCAGGACGTTTGGCATTTTCCAGAGCACACCAAGATTGGCAAATTCGCCACTGGCGCCCTGTGCTCTTCACAGATGAAAGCAGGTTCTCACTGAGCACATGTGACAGTCTGGAGACGCCAAGGAGAACGTTCTGCTGCCTGCAACATCCTCCAGCATAACCGGTTGTGGGTCAGTAATGGTGTGGGGTGGCATTTCTTTGGGGGGCCGCACAGCCCTCCATGTGCTCACCAGAGGTAGCCTGACTGCCATTAGGTACTGAGATGAGATCCTCAGACCCCTTGTGAGACCATATGCTGGTGCGGTTGGCCCTGGGTTCCTCTTAATGCAAGACCATGCTAGACCTCATGTGGCTGGAGTGTCCGCAGTTCTTGCAAGACGAAGGCATTGATGCTATGGACTGGCCCGCCCGTTCCCCAGACCTGAATCCAATTGAGCACATCTAGGACATGTCTCTCTCCATCCACCAACGCCACGTTGCACCACAGACTGTCCAGGAGATGGCGGATGCTTTAGTCCAGGTCTGAGAGATCCCTCAGGAGACCATCCGCCACCTCATCAGGAGCATGCCCAGGCGTTGTAGGGAGGTCATACAGGCACGTGGAGGCCACACACTACTGAGCCTCATTTTGACTTGTTTTAAGGACATTACATCAAAGTTGGATCAGCCCGTAGTGTGTTTTTCCACTTTAATTTTGAGTGTGACTCCAAATCCAGACCTCCTTGGGTTAATAAATTTGATTTCCATTGATAATTTTTGTGTGATTTTGTTGTCTGCACATTCAACTATGTAAAGAACAAAGTATTTAATAAGAATATTTCATTCATTCAGATCTAGGATGTGTTATTTTAGTGTTCCCTTTATTTTGAGCAGTGTATTTCCATAAGTCACATACTTGTAGAATATTCCATGTAACAGCTGTCTTGGAAAAACCCTGTCTTTAAATGATAGGCTGTAAGCTCTCACGAGCAGGGCCCTCTATCCTCTGACAATACTAAATTCCTTTGTCGTATAACAACCCTTTATGAAGCTAAGAACACTGTACGCTGTTTACTTAAGAAGTACCGTAATGGTACGCTAGTTGCGTAACGATCGCTCAGCCGTAGGCGAGACGCTCAAGCGTCACGTTCGCTCACGGCCCAGCGATCATAGGACACGTTATTGGTTATGTCTAGGGTAATGATTCGCTATGGCGTAGCTTACGCTCGAGACCACGAGGAGGTCACCAGCGATGCAGACGCTCACAACACTATACCTTTATGTTAAAACCTTATACCAATGAAATACACTGAATACCTTAATGTGAGTACAGGGTGTAAGTGCAACCTTGTGTAACCTGACTAACTACAAAGCTGCTTGAGCGTCACCGACGCTCAAGTGAACACTTAACACTATAGGAAATACACAGATGCTGGTTTAGGTTCCAAAGCCTATTAACTGTATTATCTCTAATATACTTGTAAAAGGGGATAACAGTACAAATGATACACTACAATATAACAGAGACTTCCTAACCACAGAACTAAACAATAAATACAAAAAGACAATACTACACTGACCTAAATGCAATACAATACAATACTATCTAATACAATACAATACTTAGCCTAGTCTAGGGGAGATATGAGAGAACAGAACAGAGAGAGAGAGAGAGAAATTGGCTCACAGAAAGACAATGATAACGGAGAGAAACTTACGCACAAAGGGTATGATCGCCTGCGCCTCGATATCCAGCTCCCGGCTATCAGCAGATAACCGTTGATGAGAGAGTGAGAGCTGGATGTGGTCGGCCTGCCTATTTATGCCCCACACACAATGCAATCTCCTGGTCCTACAATCCCATTGTCCATTGGCCGAAGGAATTCGGCCCTGTATCATAACAAAAGGTCATAGGGTGATTCATACAGGTGGGCTGTGACGATTTCCAACAGCTCAGGTGGGTGGGAAACTGGGTTTCCCGCCGCATACCTGAGTATGTGTAAATAATAGAAATGGACATAAACTTCTTATGTCCATAACTATTCGCACGAGCGATTAATACGCTCCAAACCAACACCGGAATATTGCTAATTAAATACTCTTCCGATGGGTACCAAACACTGCTGTATGATTCCTGTTAGACCCTTTGTACGATATAAAGAGGGATTCCTCAGCTCTGGGACATTGTATTTTAACCAAACTTTCAGAATCTATCAAAGGGACCATGATCTATAAACTACATTAATTGTGAACATTTGTAACGAATGAGTCGCACGCTACGACTACATAAACTCTACCGTAAATACGCATACCGCGCCTGCGAGTGCACGTTATTGCGGGTATGCGAATCCACGGGAGAGCGCATGCACGCGCAGCGCGGACCAGTGTGCGGTGCAAATATGGCAACGTGCATTGAGACATTTTTCTGACTTTGACACCTCATGTGCTTTGCCTTCCCTCACTTATATCGTCCTCTTATCCCCGTTGCCAACAGTGTCGCCAAACTGCTGGGCACCCCTGACTTTCAGCATTTGTGGAGGCAGGCTGAGTGCTCTGGGAGTAGCTGGCCATACTCCCAGTCCCTCACTCCTGTGAATAGATGCCGTGACAGGGGGCCTCCCAACCTCCACCCCCATTGCGGGAGACTGTGACCTGTGTGGGATGACTTGGCAATGCCCCAAAAATATGGGATTGTACCACCAAAAGCACGACAGTTGGGAGGTACTATATGCATATAGCTTGTAGCCCATGTTTTTCAATGCTTTATACTGTAAGTCTTGTGCTCTTTTCTTGTTCTCATTACTCTGCTTATGCACGAAGCAAGACGCTGCGGACCCCTTGTGTCGCCATATAAACAACTGATAATTGTTGGCCAATGAGTCTAGACAAACAAAATAAACTGATGTTCTGTAATAAAAATTGCTAATACAGCTAATCGTGCTCTATTATATGTAGGAGGCTGCCGGAGGAGAGGGAATTAATATTGTATTAGAGATGTTGTCCAACGTCAACCTCAGTAATGACCTGAAACTTCTGTCAACTGGCGGCAGAGTGATAGTAAGTAGCAGCACTGATGTACACCCCCCCCCCCCCCCTGAGCTCACAGGTACTCTGATGTCATCCTGCACCCCTTCCCGCTTACACTCATTCCTCCTGACTTCCCCCATCTGATGACAGCACCCATCCTAGACGCTGATTTTACCCATAATGCTCACACTGACTGCGCTATCTCCTTTACCCCAGATTATTGGCTGCAGAGGTTCCATTGAAATAAACCCAAGAGACACAATGGCCAAAGAATCCAGTATAATCGGAGTTGCCCTGTTCAGCTCCACTAAGGTAATGATGTGTAACGAGGAATATGGAATGTAGGATTACGTCATAGTCTGGCCCAATGCTTCTTTTTTCTGGTCTTTGTTTATTTATTTCCTTATATTTTGTTTCATTAAACACAAGCTGACATTGCAGGAAAGAGAGCCAAATAGTAACAGGCAGTAGGGGGCGCTTCCCAACGTCCTGTGGCAAACAGACCGTAGACTAAATGCCCAAATAACAACTGCACATAGCTGTGAATGAGAAAAAGGGATATCATCACCTTCCATACAAAATAGCGAAACACAGCAGGACTTGCTGAATATATACAGTAGATGAGATATAATATATTATATCTCATCATGTACTGAATATACAGACTTTGAATGTACAATTGTACACCGGGTCTGTAGTATATATTTACCACTTGGGGTGAGTGTCGGCGTATATGTCGCCAGGCTTTGACACAAACTAGCAGTTAAGGTCACCAGCTTCTGTGACATCCTTTCATGGGATAAGGATCCTTCAAACTCCCCTTCACTGTGAGGAGAGGAGTGGGGCGGAGAGGATGGACCTTTACACTGGAGTCTCCCGATACTTTCCCTAAAATATCGTCTTCGCTTTTTTTTATATATATATATATATATATATATACTCACCCCAATGGTGCATTTGTACTGTTCACAAGAGGAACAGATTTCCCTCCACTCCCCTCAAATCTTTGGCGACAGGGCCCATTAGTCTACTGCACCGTTTCCGTGTTCTGTGCAGATTCGCATTTTGTAATCCAATTAGCAAACTTGCACTGAACCTGGCGGAGTAAACAGGGTGAGAGATGGTAGGGAAAATCCTTATTTCTGCTGCGGGGTACACTGGGCTCCACAAGGAATGGACAATGGGGTGTAGAGTAGGATCTTGATCTGAGGCACCAACAGGCTCAAAGCTTTGACTGTTCCCAGAATGCATTGTGCCACCTCCTATATCACCCCGCCTCCCTGCACAGGATCTCAGTTTTGTAGTTGGTGCTGCAGTAGCAGGCACTTAACAGAGGGGCTGCTCCAGGCAGCCCTAAGAAGAACTTTTTTCTAAGGAAAAAAAAAGTGAAGACTTCAAGGGCAGCAGCAGTGTTACATGTCAGTGGACATTCACAGCTGCAGCTCCGGCTCTCCCCAGCGGCGCTGTACACTCCCGAGCCCTGGTTGCCGGGTAACTACAGCAGGAGGCTCCGGTTTTCTTCTTGTCAGGCACACACGACAGGGGCTCTCCGGGATCGCGTGGCCGAGCTGCGGGAGGTGGTAAGTAAGTCCCGCTTGCGGGACCCGGTCTTTATCGCGATCCGGCACGGTCAGTGGGATGCGGGCCGCTCGCACTGGCGGTGGACACTGTGGCAGTACAGGCGATCCCACTAGATCACCAGGGCATGGGACAGGTCAGGTTTTCTCTATAAACCGTTTTATTAGAGCCCGCAGTACCCGGTGGTTTTGCCAGCAGGGGGATAGAGCTTGGACCTGAAGCCCCTCCCCCAGCCCTAAGGCGCCATTTTCTGCAAATGTTCCCGCCCTGGAGCTGCATATCTGTCTCTCCCTCACTCCCTGGCAGTGTCTGCGGCGCCATTATCCCTCAGCTCCCTGTTCCTGGGAATGCTTGGGCAAATCCTCCTATGTAAAGCCGCCTGGTTGTCAGTGCTGTGACTTTACATGACACTTAAGTATTCTACCTGCCTTTTTAGTCAGAGAGTGCATTTAGTCAGGGTTTTCTAGTACAATTACCCTGTGATATACATCCAGTTCTTACTGTGTACTGTTATATCTATTGTTATATAGCTGTGTAAGCTAGTCCAGTGCAGTATTATTGTTAGTAATAACCTCTGCATTGTACAAACTGTGACTATTTGTGTGTGCATTTGATAGCTGAGTGGTGTCCTTTTCGTGTCTTTCACTCAACCTGCTATCCCTATATTCTATAACCTGAGGGGGCTTGGTGCGTCAGGTTTTATCTGATATAGGATTTTCACAAAGATATACTGTATATTACGTATTTTTCTCTGATTTAGTCACCATATCTCTCCTTTATCTCTGCTGGTGCTTGGTGCTGACTACACTGCGCAGGGGTTTGGGCTAGAGGTATTGTGCTGCTGCCAAATTGTACTGTTACCTGATACTGCAAGTTAGATCATGTCTGCTTCTGAGGGGAACGGTTCTGGGGCTGAACACACTGTTGGTGTTGCTGAAGCCGCAGATACTTATGAGGTGAATATAGCAGCTCTGGTTCTGGGGGCTCCTCGCCCCCCAGTGGGACGGTGGCAACGGGGGCAACTAATGACCCGCCGTGGGCCGCTTTTTCCACGCTTCTGCATACGCTAGTTCATAAACTGACACCCCCTATGGGATCCCCAATGCCGGTACAACCATTTGTGGTCCCTGCAGCTAACCTGCAGTGGGCGGACTATTTATCTGCTCAATTAAAGAAGTTGAACCACTCCCTGACTACTAAAAAGTCTGACCGTCGCTCGCCTACGTCCAAGGGGTCCTCTAAGCGAGCGCTTGTCTCCTCACAATCCACTGCTGTCACTGACACCTCGTCGGATGAAGACGGCACTTACACTGACCCCACAGGATCTGACTCTAATACGGCTGATGGGGAGGGTGGTTCACGTGTGGATGTTTCTGATCTTTTGGAGGCTATTAATTTAATTTCTCTAACGTCCTAGTGGATGCTGAGGACTCCGTAAGGACCATGGGGAATAGACGGGCTCCGCAGGAGACAGGGCACTCTAAGAAAGAATTAGGACTACTGGTGTGCACTGGCTCCTCCCTCTATGTCCCTCCTCCAGACCTCAGTTAGAATCTGTGCCCGGACAGAGCTGGGTGCACTTTAGTGAGCTCTCCTGAGCTTGCTAATAAAGTATTTTGTTAGGTTTTTTTATTTTTAGAGAGCTGCTGGCAACGGACTCTCTGCTACGTGGGACTGAGGGAAGAGAAGCAGACCTACTAACTGTGGATAGGTCATGCTTCTTAGGCTACTGGACACCATTAGCTCCAGAGGGATCGAACACAGGAACTCGCCCTTGGTCGTCCGATCCTGGAGCCGCGCCGCCGTCCCCCTCGCAGAGCCAGAAGACAGAAGCCGGCGAGAGAAGCAAGAAGACTTCAAAATCGGCGGCAGAAGACTCCTGTCTTCATATGAGGTAGCGCACAGCACTGCAGCTGTGCGCCATTGCTCCCACATTAAACCCGCACACTCCGGTCACTGCAGGGCGCAGGGGGGGGGTGCCCTGGGCAGCAATTGAGTACCTATTGGCATAAAGGAGCATATATACAGTTGGGCACTGTGTATGTATGTATGTATGTATGTATGTATGTATGTATGTATGTATGTATGTATGTATGTATGTATGTATATATATATATATATATATATATATATATATATATATATATATATATATACATGAGCCCCCGCCATTATTTTACACAAAATCGTGGGACAGAAGCCCGCCGCTGAGGGGGCGGGGCTTCTTCCTCAGCACTCACCAGCGCCATTTTCTCTCCACAGCTCCGCTGAGAGGAAGCTCCCCAGGCTCTCCCCTGCAGAATCACGGTAGAAAGAGGGTGAAAAGAGAGGGGGGGCACATAAATTTAGCGCAATATCAGTATATACAGCAGCTACTGGGTAAACACTAAGTTACTGTGTAATTCCTGGGTTATATAGCGCTGGGGTGTGCTGGCATTCTCTGTCTGTCTCGCCAAAAGGCCTTGTGGGGGTTCTGTCCTCAAATAGAGCATCCCCTGTGTGTGTGTGTGGTGTCGGTACGATTGTGTCGACATGTTTGACGAGGAAGGCTATGTGGAAGCAGAGCAGGTGCAGATGAATGTGGTGTCTCCGCCGACGGCGCCGACACCTGATTGGATGGATATGTGGAAGGTGTTAAATGATGATGTAAACTCCTTGCATAAAAGGTTGGATAAAGCTGAAGCCTTGGGACAGTCAGGGTCTCTCAACCCATGCCTGATCCTACAGCGCAGAGGCCGTCAGGGTCTCGGAAGCGCCCACTATCCCAGATTGTTGACACGGATTCTGACTCCAGTGTCGATGGCGATGATGCAAAGTTGCAGCCTAAAATGGCTAAAGCCATCCGCTACAGGATTATAGCAATGAAGGATGTATTGCACATCTCAGAGGTAAACCCTGTCCCTGACGAGGGTTTATATGTTTGGGGGAAAAAGGCAAGAAGTGACTTTTCCCCCTTCACATGAGTTAAATGAGTTATGTGAAAAAGATAGGGAATCTCCAGATAGAAAACTGCAGATTTCCAAATGGATGCTTATGGCGTATCCTTTCCCGCCAACAGACAGGTTACGCTGGGAATCCTCCCCTAGGGTAGACAAAGCTTTGACACGCTTATCTAAAAAGGTGGCCCTGCCGTCACAGGATACGGCCACCCTAAAAGATCCTGCAGATAGGAAGCAGGAAGGTATCCTGAAGTCCGTTTATACACATTCTGGTACTCTACTGAGGCCGGCTATTGCGTTGGCCTGGATGTGTAGTGCTGTAGCAGCATGGACAGATAATCTGTCTGAGGAACTGGATACCTTAGACAAGGATACCATTTTACTGACCCTGGGGCATATAAAAGACGGTGTCCTATATATGAGAGATGCCCAGAGAGACATTTGCCTACTGGGCTCTAGAATAAACGCAATGTTGATTTCTGCCAGAAGGGTCCTGTGGACTCTGCAATGGACAGGTGATGCCGACTCAAAAGCACATGGAGGTTTTACCTTATAAGGGTGAGGAATTGTTTGGGGACGGTCTCTCGGACCTAGTTTCCACAGCTACGGCTGGGAAGTCAAATTTTTTGCCATATATTCCCTCACAACCTAAGAAAGCACCGTATTACCAAATGCAGTCCTTTCGATCGCAAAGAGGCAAGAAAGTCCGAGGTGCGTCTTTTCTTGCCAGAGGCAGGGGTAGAGGAAAGAAGCTGCACAATACAGCTAGTTCCCAGGAACAGAAGTCCTCCCCGGCTTCCACTAAATCCACCGTATGACGCTGGGGCTCCACAGGTGGAGCCAGGAGCGGTGGAGGCGCGTCTCCGAAATTTCAGCCACCAGTGGGTTCGCTCACAGGTGGATCCCTGGGCTATACAGATTGTGTCTCAGGGATACAAGCTGGAATTCGAAGTGATGCCCCCTCACCGTTACCTCAAATCGGCCCTGCCAGCTTCCCCCATAGAAAGGGAAGTAGTGTTAGCGGCAATTCACAAATTATATCTCCAGCAGGTGGTGGTACAGGTTCCCCTCCCTCAACAGGGAAGGGGTTACTATTACACAATGTTTGTGGTTCCGAAACCGGACGGTTCGGTCAGACCCATATTGAATTTAAAATCCCTGAACATTTACCTGAAAAGGTTCAAGTTCAAGATGGAATCGCTCAGGGCAGTTATTGCGAGCCTGGAAGAGGGGGATTTTATGGTGTCTCTGGACATAAAGGATGCTTACCTGCATGTCCCCATTATTCACCTCATCAGGAGTACCTCAGATTTGTGGTACAAGACTGTCATTACCAATTCCAGACGTTGCCGTTTGGTCTGTCCACGGCACCGAGAATATTTACCAAGGTAATGGCGGAAATGATGGTGCTTCTGCGAAAGCAAGGAGTCACAATTATCACATACTTGGACGATCTCCTCATAAAGGCGAGGTCCAGAGAGCAGTTGCTGATCAGCGTAGCGCACACTCGGGAGGTGTTACAACAGCTCGGCTGGATTCTGAATATTCGAAAGTCGCAGCTGATTCCTACGACGAGACTGCCCTTCCTGGGCATGATTCTGGACACAGACCAGAAGAAGGTGTTTCTCCCGGAGGAGAAGGCCCAGGAACTCGGGACTCTGGTCAGAGACCTCTTAAAACCAAAACGGGTGTCGGTGCATCAATGCATGCGAGTCCTGGGAAAGATGGTGGCGTCATACGAAGCCATTCCCTTCGGCAGGTTCCATGTGAGAACCTTTCAGTGGGATCTGTTGAAGTGGTCCGGATCGCATCGGCTGATCACCCTATCCCCCAGGGCCAGGGTGTCTCTTCTGTGGTGGCTGCAGAGTGCTCACCTTCTCGAGGGCCGCAGGTTCGGCATACAGGACTGGGTCCTGGTGACCACGGATGCAAGCCTCCGAGGGTGGGGGGCAGTCACTCAGGGAAGAAACTTCCAGGGGCTGTGGTCAAGTCAGGAGACTTGTCTGCACATCAATATCCTGGAACTAAGGGCCATATACAACGCCCTGAGTCAAGCGGAGCCTCTGCTTCGCAACCAACCGATGCTGATTCAGTCAGACAACATCACCGCAGTGGCTCATGTAAACCGCCAGGGCGGCACAAGAAGCAGGGTGGCGATGGCAGAAGCCACCAGAATTCTTCGCTGGGCGGAGAATCACGTGCAAGCACTGTCAGCAGTGTTCATTCCGGGAGTGGACAACTGGGAAGCAGACTTCCTCAGCAGGCACGACCTCCACCCGGGAGAGTGGGGACTTCATCAAGAAGTCTTCACACAGATTACAAATCGATGGGAACTGCCACAGGCGGACATGATGGCATCCCGCCTCAACAAAAAGCTACAAAGGTATTGCGCCAGGTCAAGAGACCCTCAGGCGATAGCTGTGGACGCACTAGTGACACCGTGGGTGTTCCAGTCGGTCTATGCGTTTCCTCCTCTTCCTCTCATACCCAAGGTGCTGAGAATCGTAAGAAAGAGTGAGAACAATACTCATTGTTCCGGATTGGCCAAGAAGGACTTGGTATCCGGAACTGCAAGAAAGGCTCACAGAGGACCCATGGGCTCTGCCTCTCAGACAGGATCTGTTGCAACAGGGGCCCTGTCTGTTCCAAGACTTACCGCGGCTGCGTTTGGTGGTTGAACGCCAGATCCTAGCGGAGAAAGGCATTCCGGATGAAGTTATTCCTACGCTGATAAAGGCTAGGAAGGACGTGACGGCAAAACATTATCGCCGTATATGGCGAAAATATGTTGCTTGGTGTGAGGCCAGGAAGGCCCCTACAGAGGAATTCCAGCTGGGCCGTTTCCTTCACTTACTACAGTCGGGAGTGACTATGGGCTTAAAATTAGGGTCCATGAAGGTCCAGATTTCAGCCCTATCCATTTTCTTTCAAAAGGAACTGGCTTCTCTTCCTGAGGTTCAGACGTTTGTAAAGGGAGTGCTGCATATTCAGCCCCCTTTTGTGCCACCAGTGGCACCTTGGGATCTTAACGTGGTGTTGAGTTTCCTGAAATTTCACTGGTTTGAGCCACTTAAGACCATGGAGTTAAAATATCTCACGTGGAAAGTGGTCATGCTATTGGCCTTAGCTTCGGCTAGGCGTGTGTCAGAATTGGCGGCTTTGTCATGTAAAAGCCCCTATCTGGTTTTCCATATGGACAGGGCAGAATTACGGACTCGTCCGCAATTTCTGCCAAAGGTGGTGTCATCTTTTCATTTGAACCAACCTATTGTGGTGCCTGCGGCTACTCATGACTTGGAGGATTCCAAGTTACTAGATGTAGTCAGGGCTTTGAAGATTTATGTAGCCAGAACGGCTGGAGTCAGGAAAACTGACTCGCTGTTTATCCTGTATGCATCCAACAAGCTGGGTGCTCCTGCTTCAAAGCAAACTATTGCTCGCTGGATCTGTAACACGATTCAGCAGGCTCATTCTGCGGCTGGATTGCTGCATCCAAAATCTGTAAAAGCCGATTCCACAAGGAAGGTGGGCTCTTCTTGGGCGGCTGCCCGAGGGGTCTCGGCATTACAGCTTTGCCGAGCAGCTACTTGGTCTGGTTCAAACACGTTTGCAAAATTCTACAAGTTTGATACCCTGGCTGAGGAGGACCTTGTGTTTGCTCATTCGGTGCTGCAGAGTCATCCGCACTCTCCCGCCCGTTTGGGAGCTTTGGTATAATCCCCATGGTCCTTACGGAGTCCCCAGCATCCACTAGGACGTTAGAGAAAATAAGATTTTACTCACCGGTAAATCTATTTCTCGTAGTCCGTAGTGGATGCTGGGCGCCCGTCCCAAGTGCGGACTTCTTCTGCAATACTTGTATAGTTATTGCTTAAATAAGGGTTATGTTATATTTGCATCAGGTTGTCTGATGCTCTGTTGTTCATACTGTTAACTGGGTATGTTATCACAAGTTATACGGTGTGATTGGTGTGGCTGGTATGAGTCTTACCCTGGATTCCAAAATCCTTTCCTTGTACTGTCAGCTCTTCCGGGCAGTTTCCTTAACTGAGGTCTGGAGGAGGGACATAGAGGGAGGAGCCAGTGCACACCAGTAGTCCTAATTCTTTCTTAGAGTGCCCTGTCTCCTGCGGAGCCCGTCTATTCCCCATGGTCCTTACGGAGTCCCCAGCATCCACTACGGACTACGAGAAATAGATTTACCGGTGAGTAAAATCTTATTTTTACAGATTACGGATGATCCCGAGCCATCCGTTCCTCCTAAGAAACCAGATAGGTTCAAGCATCAGAAGGTGATTAAACAAGTTTTACCTCACTCTGACCACCTAATTGATATAAGTCAGGAACCCTGGGAAAACCCGGGTACGAAGTTTGTGCCTCAAAAGAAGATGCTGGCTCGCTATCCCCTCGCGCCGGAGCTGTCTAAGAATTGGGAAACGCCTCCTCCAGTGGACTCACATGTGGCTAGGATGGTGGTTTCCTCAGCTCTACCGGTCACTACCGTCGCGTCTCTAAAAGAGCCTACGGATAAAGTGTGAGGGTTGTCTTAAAGCGATTTACACCCTCACGGGTGCTGTACAAAGGCCCACTATTGCAGCTACTTTGGCTGCAGAGGCCATTGACGCATGGGCCTTGGAGTTGGATGCTGAAATCTCCTCTGACCATACTAGACAATGCTTGTCTTATATTGTCACAGCTTCTCGCTATATTAAAGAGGCTGCTTCTGATGCCGGTATCCTGGCAGCCAAGGCCTCTACTACGTCAGTCCTGGCTCGTCGGATATTGTGGCTGAGATCCTGGTCTGTGGATCTGGACTCTAGAAAAACCCTGGAGGTACTCCCTTTTAAGGGAGATATTCTGTTTGGGGAGGATTTAAATAAGATTGTGGCTGACTTGGCTACTGCCAAAACTGCCTGTCTGCCAAGTACTGCTCCTTCTGTGTCGAAGGCTAAAGGTACTTTCTTTCGCCCCTTTCGTCTTTCAGGCAAAGCAAAAGGTCAGGCGTACAACAAGCAGGCCCGCACTTCCAAACCTGGTAAGCCTAAGCCCAAAAGAGCCTGGGCGGCCCGTCAGCCAGCTTCCAAGACAGATAAGCCGGCCGCATGACTGGGCGGGATCCCAGGGTGGGGGGCCGGCTTCTAGGGTATACCCAAGAATGGTTGAAGACCACTTCAGATGCCTGGGTACGGGAAGCAGTCACTCGAGGTTACGCCATAGCCTTCAAAAACCGACCCCCTTATCGATTTTGCCAGACAGATGTCCCGTTGGACAAGACAAAGGCAAACACTCTACATTCGGTGGTACAGACCCTCCTGGATACAGGAGTCGTAGTACAGGTGCCCCTTGCTCAGAGGGGCCGGGGGTACTATTCTCCGCTGTTTCTTGTCCCAAAACCGAATGGGTCCTCCCGGCCCATTCTCAACCTCAAGGCATTGAACAGGTTTGTGAAGGTTTCCAAGTTCCGGATGGAAACCCTTCGCTCTATAGTTCTGGCCTTGGAACCTGGGGACTTCATGGTCTCCCTGGATATACAGGATGCTTACCTGCATATTCCTATAGCAGTGTCTCATCAGCAATACCTGAGATTTGCGATTGCCAACTGCCATTACCAGTTTCGGGTGTTACCTTTTGGTTTAACAACTGCTCCGCGAGTCTTTACAAAAGTCATGGCGGTGATGACGGTGGTACTCCGCCGTCAAGGGGTCAGGATACTGCCGTATTTGGACGACTTGTTAATCCTGGCAAATTCCCCAGAACTTCTCCTGCGTCATCTAGATGTGACGGTCCGGTTTCTGCAAGCCCACGGGTGGCTCATCAACTGGAAGAAGTCATCCCTGCTCAGAGCATGGTGTATCTGGGAGCACTATTGGACACTCTCAACCAGTGGTTGTTACTTTCTCAGGAGAAAGTCCTGAAACTTCAGGACAGGATTCGTTGCTTCCTATCTCGTCCGCAAGTGTCGATACGTTCGGCGATGCAGGTGCTGGGCCTCATGGTGTCGGCATTCAACATGGTGGAGTACGCTCAATTTCACGCTCGCCCTCTCCAGAGGCTGATTCTAGCCAAATGGGACGGCCTGCCTCACCGGATCAGGTCTGAAATGATCTCATTGACTCCGGAGGTCCGTCTGTCGCTGCTCTGGTGGCTCCGGGACCAACAACTGTGCAGGGGCCGTCCGTTCTGGATATCCAACTGGGTCCTGTTGACGACAGATGCCAGTCTAAGAGGTTGGGGCGATCAATATTCTGGAGTTGCAGGCGGTCTTCAATGCATTGAACCTAGCCCAGCATTTAATTCAGAACCATCCTGTTCAAGTACAGTTGGACAACGCCACCACAGTGGCTTACATAAATCATCAAGGCGGCACTCGAAGCCGCCTAGCAATGAAGGAAGTCTCACAGATTCTACAGTGGGCAGAACGCCATCTATCGGCAATATTCATTCCGGGAGTCCTGAATTGGGAGGCGGATTTCTCAGTCGTCAGGACGTACATGCTGGCGAGTGGGGCCTCCATCCAGAAGTGTTTCGACTCCTAGTGGAAAGGTGGGGCCTTCCAGACGTAGATCTGATGGCGTCTCGACACAATCACAAGGTTCCGATCTTCGGAGCAAGGACAAGGGATCCTCAAGCAGCATTCGTGGATGCGCTGGCGGTACCGTGGAGGTTTCGGCTGCCGTACGTGTTCCCTCCGTGTAAATTGTTGGCCTTTCTTCAACAGGGCCTGGAATTAGGCCTGCGTCTGGCCTCCCTCAAGGTTCAAATATCTGCCTTGTCGGTGTGGTTTCAGAGAAATTGCGACCTTACCTGATGTGCATACCTTTACTCAGGGTGTGTTGCGTATCCAACTTCCCTATGTCCCGCCTGTGGCTCCTTGGGACTTGTCGGTGGTTTTGGAGGCGTTGCAAGTCTCCCCGTTTGAACCTCTTGGTTCAGCTGACCTTAAGTGGCTTTCCCTTAAGGTGGTGTTTATGCTGGCTATTGCTTCAGCTAGACGTGTGTCTGATTTGGGTGCTTTGTCCTGTAGCTCCCCATATCTGATTTTTCACCGTGACCGGGCGGGTCTTAGAACTCGTCCTGGCTATCTACCTAAGGTTTCTTCGTTCCACCTTAACCAGGAGATTGTAGTTCCGGCACTTGTTTCTCCTGATCGGTCTCCCAAAGAGCGGTCTTTGGATGTGGTACGGGCTCTCCGTATCTATGTGAGGAGAACTGCTCCTATTAGGAAATCTGATTCTCTTTTTGTTGTGTTTGGGTTTCACAAACGTGGCTGGCCTGCTCACAAGCAAACTCTGGCCAGATGGATTAGAATGGTGATTGCACATGCTTATGTGAAGGCTGGTCTCTCTGCTCCTGATCACATTAAGGCCCATTCTACTCGGTCTGTTGGACCTTCTTGGGCGGCCCAACGTGGTGCGACCCTTGAACAATTGTGCAAGGTGGCTACGTGGTCCTCTGTGAACACGTTCATAAGGTTCTATGCCTTCGATACTGCCGCTTCCCAGGATGCTTCCTTTGGACGCCGGGTTCTTGTGCCCGCTACAGTGCGTCCCCTCCCATAAGGAACTGCTTTAGGACATCCCCATTGTCCATTCCTTGTGGTACCCAGTGTACCCCGCAGCAGGAAACGAGTTTTATGGTAAAAACTTACCTTTGTTAAAACTTTGTGTGAGGCACACTGGGCTCCGCAAGGCACCCACCCTGACGCACTTAGTTTCTTTGGGTTGGTATGGCATTAGCCGCTGACACATCTCCTGTCGTGAGAATGCGGTGTTGTGGCTACTAACCGTTGTCTCTTTTCCTGCTACCGCATTGGACTGGTTAACTAAAAACTGAGATCCTATGCAGGGAGGCGGGGTGATATAGGAGGTGGCGCTATGCATTCTGGGAACAGTCAAAGCTTTGAGCCTGTTGGTGCCTCGGATCAAGATCCTACTCTACACCCCATTGTCCATTCCTTGTGGAGCCAAGTGTACCTCGCAGAAAGTTTTAACAAAGGTAAGTTCTTACCATAAAAGGTAAAAATGTAGGGACACTGTGCCGAACTACCTGGACACCCCCTCCCCCCTTAATGACTAATTAGATAATTGGAAGTTTCCACTTGGCTTATTTAATCCAATAATGATGTAATTTATTGGGTTTAAGAAATGGCCTCAGATTGCCCTAAAATAAACATTTTTGTTGCTTCTGCACCCCAAATTTAATTGTAGTATTTATTTATTTAAGGAAACGTCATAGACGCAGGCAACTCCTCCTACCAAAAAATATTCTGCATTTTTCTGTCGCTAATGTGGGTATAATGACGCATTGCAGTCTGCAGTATGAGTGTAGATCAGTCAGCTGGCTCCTGTACCTTCATTTCCTGGAGGGTAGACGGGTGGCCACGGGAGCGGGGCTATGAGACCATTTGAGAACAGCAATGTAGGTCTGCATGACCATCTGCCGATGTGTAGAGAATTTAGTGATTGTTCTTATGAATTCATAGTGTGTGTGTGTGTGTGTGTGTGTATGTGTGTGTATGTATGTATATAGATATAGATATAGATATAGATATAGATATATATATCTCTCTCTCTCCTCCTGTTTTTACATTTAATTTGTATGGTTTCTTGTGTATATGTATATATATTTTTTCTGTCTTTAGGAGGACTGGAAGGAGGCTGGGGCAGCGCTGTTTGTGGGCATGGAGGCTGGCTGGCTGAATCCACTGATTGGCCCTGAGTATCCCCTGGAGAAAGCTCCTCAGGCCCATGAGGACATCATAGAGAATAGCGGAGCCACCGGCAAGATGGTCTTTGTGCTCTAAGCGGATCACAGGCTGAGGGCTGCAATGGGGGCGTTTAATATGAAACAAAACCGAGCACTTATGATCCATTGACACTGGACCTGTAGGAAAGAACCTGGTGCTTGTATCTCTTAAAATGTTTGATAACCTCAAAATTCTGTAATCCCTTAAATGTGAAAAATAAACTTGAATCCATTTCTAATTTTGTATTTTTGTTAATGAATTCTCCATAGCGACAATGTAACTGGTATACATCACTGGCTGCTGCGTTGTGAGGTCATGGCTGTGCTCCGCCTCCTGCGATGGTGCCATAATGCCTCTGTGTTGCTCTGCCGTGACGGTGTGTAGCATAGGTCTGCAAACTCTGTCCTCATTACCCCACACAGTGCATGTTTTGCAGGTAACCCAGCAGGTGCACAGGTGTATGAATTACTCAGACACATTTTAAAAAGTCTGCAGGTGGAGTTAATTCTTTCACTTGTGATTCTGTGAGGAGACCTGCAAAACACGCCCTGTGTGGGGTAATGAGGACAGAGTTTGCAGACCTATGATGTATAGTGTAATGCCATACTGTGACTACGTCATGTCACCAAATAGTCCTGTCACAGCTCCAGACAGACCCAATCTACATTCCATGTACCCTCCGCATTCTGCTATGTAGCCAGCAGTTCCCAAGCTCTTTCTGAATCGTGGCGCCCTAAAGTATCAGAATTTTTTTTTTTTTTTTTTTCACAGCACCTCCTTGAACAATTTTTTTTTTTTTTTTTTTTTTTATTGGGCAAATTCAGAAAAACATCACATTAAGTAAATTGTGTCTATATGTCATCTTTAGGGTCAGGTATGTGATGAGGGATAAGATTTGCAATCTGTTTGTCCACATATGTACTGATTGGCGGCCACCAGCACTGGTTTTTCCTATTACATTGACCGTAAATAATTAGAATTTGTCCCGGACCACCAACCCAGGGCACCCCTGTAAGTTCCCCAAGGCACCCAGTGTGGGAACCACTGATGTAGCCCATCCAGGCGCTGGTAAGGGTGCCCAGTACTTGTGGTAGACTACCTGCTCCTCCTGCTGGTCAGTGTACCAATCGCTGCTATGACCTAATGTGCTGCCTGTTGGTGTATCGGAACTATGGGCCTTATTCAGGTTTGTTAGCAAACCAAAGAAGCACATTAATGGTCAAAACCATGTGCACTGCAGGTGGGTCAGATGTAACGTGCAGAGAGAGTTAGATTTGGGTGGGGTGTGTTCAAACTGAAATCTAAATTGCAGTGTAAAAATAAAGCCGCCACTTTCTCCGGCAGGGTCCACAGGTTATCCACAGGATAACAATGGGATATGATGAAGCGACAGCGGATTTGCACTAATCGGTCAAAGCTTTTCTGGACTACCAGCATGCAATGGGCTCGTCCATATATCCCCGCCTCCTTGCTCAGGCAAATCGTTTTTTGTTTGGTGCGGCAGGAGCCGACCATGGTCACAGAGCTGCTGGTTTTTTAGCAGCCCTAAGCTTTCTTCTTTTATTTTTATAGTCTTACTATTTTTTTGAGTGATCTTTCTAAACAGCGTCTTATACGTACCTTAGAAAGAGTCGCTCCAACAACTCTCTCCACCGGGTCGCGACAATGCTTACCCACGAGTACAGTACTGTTTCGGCGGGCGTCTGTGTCGGATATACTAGCAGGTCCAGCAGATGTTACCAGGCTATTGCCGGAGCACGGTGAGAAGGTAAGGCATCTGTTCCGCTTAGTAGGGAAATACGGACACAGCCGCACGGTTTTGGGAAGGAATCCACCAAACAGTCGCTGACACGGCTGCCACCTTGGGTGCACCAGCGCTAGGCTTTGGGGATCATAGGCTCCAGGATTAGTATGAGGCCGCGATCCCTAGGGTTGATATCGGCAGTGGGGAGTCAGACACTCTCCTAGTCGCCCCTCTCCCCAGTTCATGACCAGTTTCCTCCGAGTCTCCCGCCATGAACTGTTTTCCCAGCTTCCGTCTCAGACGCTGTATACGTAGGTGACCCAGTCGCAGCATAGGTGGCTGTGTTAGTGGTGCGTCCATGTTCACTGAGCGCCTGTGTTAACTATAGGTTCATGGAGCGGCAGTGTCCACTAGTAGTGTCTGGATCCACTCGGCATTCGCTAACGTATTGATCGGTCCTGGAAGCGAGGGGAGTCTCCCTGTATCCCACTCTGAGTACGGGTTCTACAGCACTAAGTATCTACCTTTTGAGTACGAATAGTTAGATAAGTGCCCATTGCATATGAGTCTGTATACATTTACTGTTTCTTTCGCATTTGCTTCTGAATACATTAGATCTGTTTAAACATGATGCAGTAATATGTTCTCCTACATACTTAAAATGTCGTAGTTGATGATGTGCTCATATTGCTTAATATACTAATGTATAACAATTGACTGCTAGTGTGATTGCTGACTTTACTATGTTTCTGTCAGCTTGTTTGTTCCGATCCTCAATGCCGGTGCATGGATAGGGTTGGATTGTATGTCACTTTAAGAAATTTAAAGTGATTACAGTCACAAATTGTGTAGTACACTGTGGAATTGTTGATTATTTATCATGTCTAAGAGCGGCAAAGGTGAGGAAGGTACACTCACAGCAACACCAACACTCATATCGTGTTTGTCTTGCAAAAATGTGTTCTCCTCTCAGGATCTGGTTCAGGATGGTTTGTGTGCAAATTGTTTTAGCTTTCATGAGGGGTTGATGAAAAATACAAGGCAGATTCAGGTACAGATGGATCCACCTTGGGCTATGTTTGCGCAAACTTTATCCAGTATAGCTGAACGGATAATTCCTCCAACTCCTGTACCAGGAATAGGTTACACTATTAACCTTTACATGCAGCTCCCCACCTATGGTGTATTACTTCCAGCAACAGCTTCTCAAAAGTAACAAGCTGATAAATGGGTGGTAAGTAAATTTTCACCTTCACAGGCCACACATGATTCAGATGAGGATTCATCGGAAGATGAAAGCTCAATTAATTCTACTTCGGCATACAAAGAGGAGGAGAAACGTCTCAGCTCAGTGGATATAGCGGAGTTAATTAAAGCAATGATAGCCATTCTATCCTTAGAGGATTCAGCAGAGCCTGTGTTAAAAACCAAGGCACCTGTGTTTAAACGTCCCAAAACAGTTAAAACTGAGTTTCCAGGGTCAGATCAGCTGATGGAAATTATGGAAGAGGCTTGGGCTACGCCCAATAAGAAGTTTAGAATTTCTAAGAAATGGAATTCCAATTATCCTCTTCCAGCTGGGGATTGTTTAAAAAGGGAGGTGGCTCCTAAAGTAGATAAGCATGTAATTCGATTAGTGCGAAAATATACATTACCTTTGCCTTCAACATCATTAAATGATGTCACGGATAGGAGAATGGATGGTTTTCTAAAAACCATTTTCTCTGACGTCCTAGTGGATGCTGGGAACTCCGTAAGGACCATGGGGAATAGCGGCTCCGCAGGAGACTGGGCACAAAAGTAAAAGCTTTGACTAGCTGGTGTGCACTGGCTCCTCCCCCTATGACCCTCCTCCAAGCCTCAGTTAGATTTTTGTGCCCGGCCGAGAAGGGTGCATGCTAGGTAGCTCTCCTGAGCTGCTTAGAGTAAAAGTTTAAATAGGTTTTTTTATTTTCAGTGAGACCTGCTGGCAACAGGCTCACTGCATCGTGGGACTAAGGAGAGAAGAAGCGAACTCACCTGCATGCAGAGTGGATTGGGCTTCTTGGCTACTGGACATTAGCTCCAGAGGGACGATCACAGGCTCAGCTTGGATGGGTCCCGGAGCCGCGCCGCCGGCCCCCTTACAGAGCCAGAAGAGCGAAGAGGTCTGGAAAAATCGGCGGCAGAAGACGTTCCTGTCTTCAATAAGGTAGCGCACAGCACTGCAGCTGTGCGCCATTGCTCTCAGCACACTTCACACTCCGGTCACTGAGGGTGCAGGGCGCTGGGGGGGAGCGCCCTGAGACGCAATAAAACACGTTTTAAACCTTATATGGCTAAAGAAATGCATCACATATAGCTCCTGGGCTATATGGATGCATTTAACCCCTGCCAGTTTTCCTAAAAAAAGCGGGAGAAAAGGCTGCCGAAAAGGGGGCGGAGCCTATCTCCTCAGCACACAAGCGCCATTTTCCCTCAAGCTCCGCTGGAAGGACGGCTCCCTGACTCTCCCCTGCAGTCCTGCTACAGAATCAGGGTAAAACAAGAGAGGGGGGGCACTAATTGGCAGATAATACAAATACAGCAGCTATAGAAGGGAGAAACACTTATATAAGGTTATCCGTGTGTGTGTGTGTGTGTGTGTATATATATATATATATGTGTGTATGTATGTATGTGTGTGTATGTGTGTGTGTGTGTATATATATATAATAATATAGCGCTAGCGCGCTCTGGTGTGTGCTGGCAAACTCTCCCTCTGTCTCCCCAAAGGGCTCGTGGGGTCCTGTCCTGTCCCTGTGTGTGTGCTGTGTGTCGGTATGAGTGTGTCGACATGTATGAGGAGGAAAATGATGTGGAGGCGGAGCAATTGCCTGTAATAGTGATGTCACCCCCTAGGGAGTCGACACCTGACTGGATGGTCGTATGGAAGGAATTACGTGACAGTGTCAGCACTTTGCAAAAAACTGTTGACGACATGAGACAGCCGGCAAATCAGTTAGTGCCTGTCCAGGCGTCTCAAACACCGTCAGGGGCTCTAAAGCGCCCGTTACCTCAGATGGTCGACACAGACCCAGACACGGATACTGACTCCAGCGTCGACGGTGACGAGACAAATGTAATGTCCAGTAGGGCCACACGTTACATGATCACGGCAATGAAGGAGGCTTTGAACATTTCTGATAATACCCCTTTTTGTGGTACTTGTAGTATGTGGGGTGTGAAAAAACTACCCATAGTTTTTCCTGAATCAGATGAATTAAATGAGGTGTGTGACAAAGCGTGGGTTTCCCCCGATAAAAAACTGCTGATTTCTAATAAATTATTGGCATTATACCCTTTCCCGCCAGAGGTTAGGGCGCGTTGGGAAACACCCCCTAGGGTAGATAAGGCGCTCACACGCTTATCAAAACAAGTGGCGTTGCCGTCTCCTGATACGGCCGCCCTCAAGGAACCAGCTGATAGAAAGCTGGAAAATATCCTAAAGGGTATATACACACATACTGGTGTTATACTACGACCAGCAATCGCCTCAGCCTGGATGTGCAGCGCTGGAGTGGCTTGGTCGGATTCCCTGACTGAAAATATTGATACCCTGGATAGGGACAGTATATTATTGACTATAGAGCATTTAAAGGATGCATTACTATATATGCGAGATGCACAGAGGGATATTTGCACCCTGGCATCAAGAGTAAGTGCGCTGTCCATTTCTGCCAGAAGAAGTTTATGGACACGACAGTGGTCAGGTGATGCGGATTCCAAACGGCATATGGAAGTTTTGCCGTATAAAGGGGAGGAGTTATTTGGGGTCGGTCTATCGGACCTGGTGGCCACGGCGACGGCTGGGAAATCCACCTTTTTACCCCAGGTCACCTCTCAGCAGAAAAAGACACCGTCTTTTCAAACTCAGTCCTTTTGTCCCCATAAGGGCAAGCGGGCAAAAGGCCACTCATTTCTGCCCCGGGGCAGAGGAAGGGGAAAAAGACTGCAGCAGGCAGCCTCTTCCCAGGATCAGAAGCCCTCCCCCGCTTCTGCCAAGTCTTCAGCATGACGCTGGGGCTTTACAAGCGGACTCAGGCACGGTGGGGGCCCGTCTCAAAAATTTAAATGCGCAGTGGGCTCACTCGCAAGTGGACCCCTGGATCCTGCAGGTAGTATCACAGGGGTACAAATTGGAATTCGAGACTTCTCCCCCTCGCCGGTTCCTGAAGTCTGCTCTACCAACGTCTCCCTCCGACAGGGAGGCAGTATTGGAAGCTATTCACAAGCTGTATTCCCAGCAGGTGATAATCAAGGTACCCCTCCTACAACAGGGAAAGGGGTATTACTCCACGCTGTTTGTGGTACCGAAGCCGGACGGCTCGGTGAGACCAATTTTAAATCTAAAATCCTTGAACACTTACATAAAAAGGTTCAAATTCAAGATGGAGTCACTCAGAGCAGTGATAGCGAACCTGGAAGAAGGGGACTATATGGTGTCTCTGGACATCAAAGATGCTTATCTCCATGTCCCAATCTACCCTTCTCACCAAAGGTACCTCAGGTTTGTGGTACAAAACTGTCATTATCAGTTTCAGACGCTGCCGTTTGGATTGTCCACGGCACCACGGGTCTTTACCAAGGTAATGGCCGAAATGATGATTCTTCTTCGAAGAAAAGGCGTCTTAATTATCCCTTACTTGGACGATCTCCTGATAAGGGCAAGGTCCAGGGAACAGTTAGAGGTCGGAGTAGCACTATCTCAGGTAGTGCTACGTCAGCACGGGTGGATTCTAAATATTCCAAAATCGCAGCTGATTCCAACAACACGTCTACTGTTCCTAGGGATGATTCTGGACACAGTCCAGAAAAAGGTGTTTCTCCCGGAGGAGAAGGCCAGGGAGTTATCCGAGCTAGTCAGGAACCTCCTGAAACCAGGACAAGTGTCAGTGCATCAATGCACAAGGGTCCTGGGAAAGATGGTGGCTTCTTACGAAGCGATTCCATTCGGAAGATTCCATGCAAGAACTTTTCAGTGGGATCTGCTGGACAAATGGTCCGGATCGCATCTTCAGATGCATCAGCGGATAACCCTATCTCAAAGGACAAGGGTGTCTCTCCTGTGGTGGTTGCAGAGTGCTCATCTTCTAGAGGGCTGCAGATTCGGCATTCAGGACTGGATTCTGGTGACCACGGATGCCAGCCTGAGAGGCTGGGGAGCAGTCACACAGGGAAGAAATTTCCAGGGCTTGTGGTCAAGCATGGAAACGTCTCTTCACATAAATATCCTGGAACTAAGGGCAATTTACAATGCCCTAAGTCAAGCAAGGCCTCTGCTTCAGGGTCAGTCGGTATTGATCCAATCGGACAACATCACGGCAGTCGCCCACGTAAACAGACAGGGCGGCACAAGAAGCAGGAGGGCAATGGCAGAAGCTGCAAGAATTCTTCGCTGGGCGGAAAATTATGTGACAGCACTGTCAGCGGTGTTCATTCCGGGAGTGGACAACTGGGAAGCAGACTTCCTCAGCAGACACGACCTCCACCTGGGGGAGTGGGGACTTCACCCAGAAGTCTTCCACGTGATTGTAAACCATTGGGAAAAACCAAAGGTGGACATGATGGCGTCTCGTCTCAACAAGAAACTAGACAGATATTGCGCCAGGTCAAGGGACCCTCAGGCGATAGCGGTGGACGCTCTGGTAACACCGTGGGTGTACCAGTCAGTGTATGTGTTCCCTCCTCTGCCTCTCATACCAAAAGTATTGAGAATCATAAGAAGGAGAGGAGTAAGAACTATACTCGTGGCTCCTGATTGGCCAAGGAGGACTTGGTACCCGGAACTTCAAGAGATGCTCACGGAGGACCCGTGGCCTCTACCTCTAAGAAAGGACCTGCTCCAGCAGGGACCTTGTCTGTTCCAAGACTTACCGCGGCTGCGTTTGACGGCATGGAGGTTGAACGCCGGATCCTGAAGGAAAAAGGCATTCCAGATGAAGTCATCCCTACCCTGATCAAGGCCAGGAAGGATGTAACCGCGAAACATTATCACCGCATTTGGCGAAAATATGTTGCGTGGTGTGAGGCCAAGAAGGCCCCTACAGAGGAATTTCAACTGGGTCGTTTCCTGCATTTCCTGCAAACAGGACTATCTATGGGCCTAAAATTAGGGTCCATTAAGGTTCAAATTTCGGCCCTGTCAATATTCTTCCAAAAAGAACTGGCTTCAGTGCCTGAAGTTCAGACGTTTGTCAAAGGGGTACTGCATATACAGCCTCCTTTTGTGCCTCCAGTGGCACCTTGGGATCTCAATGTAGTGTTGAGTCTCCTGAAGTCACATTGGTTTGAACCACTCACCACTGTGGAATTGAAATATCTCACATGGAAAGTGGTCATGCTGTTAGCTCTGGCTTCAGCCAGGCGTGTCTCAGAATTGGCGGCTTTATCATATAAAAGCCCTTACCTAATTTTTCATTCAGACAGGGCAGAACTGAGGACTCGCCCTCAATTTCTCCCTAAGGTGGTTTCAGCGTTTCACATGAACCAGCCTATTGTGGTGCCTGCGGCTACTAGGGACTTGGAGGACTCCAAGTTGCTGGACGTAGTCAGGGCCCTGAAAATATGTTTCCAGGACGGCTGGAGTCAGAAAATCTGACTTGCTGTTTATCCTGTATGCACCCAACAAGCTGGGTGCTCCTGCTTCTAAGCAGACGATTGCTCGTTGGATTTGTAGTACGATTCAGCTTGCACATTCTGTGGCAGGCCTGCCACAGCCAAAATCTGTAAAAGCCCATTCCACAAGGAAGGTGGGCTCATCTTGGGCGGCTGCCCGAGGGGTCTCGGCTTTACAACTTTGTCGAGCAGCTACTTGGTCAGGGGCAAACACGTTTGCTAAATTTTACAAATTCGATACCCTGGCTGAGGAGGACCTGGAGTTCTCTCATTCGGTGCTGCAGAGTCATCCGCACTCTCCCGCCCGTTTGGGAGCTTTGGTATAATCCCCATGGTCCTTACGGAGTTCCCAGCATCCACTAGGACGTCAGAGAAAATAAGAATTTACTTACCGATAATTCTATTTCTCATAGTCTGTAGTGGATGCTGGGCGCCCATCCCAAGTGCGGATTGTCTGCAATACTTGTATATAGTTATTGTTACAAAAATCGGGTTGTTTATTGTTGTGAGCCATCTTTTCAGAGGCTCCTACGTTTATCATACTGTTAACTGGGTTCAGATCACAAGTTGTACGGTGTGATTGGTGTGGCTGGTATGAGTCTTACCCGGGATTCAAGATCCTTCCTTATTATGTACGCTCGTCCGGGCACAGTATCCTAACTGAGGCTTGGAGGAGGGTCATAGGGGGAGGAGCCAGTGCACACCAGCTAGTCATAAAGCTTTTACTTTTGTGCCCAGTCTCCTGCGGAGCCGCTATTCCCCATGGTCCTTACGGAGTTCCCAGCATCCACTACGGAATATGAGAAATAGAATTATCGGTAAGTAAATTCTTATTTTTTTCCCTGTCTGGAGCAGTCATAAGACCAGCCATGGCTTCAGCTTGGATGGCAAAGGCAGTGGCTGCCTGGGCTGATGCATTGGAGTGGGATTTTTCTATAGCTTCTAGAGAGCAAAAATCCCATATAGCTCATAAAACAGGCTGCCGTGTTCCTGGAAAAAGCAGCATTGTATATGGGTACTATTGCATCCAGGGCATGAGCTTCAACAATAGCTGCTCGCAGAGCAGTTTGGCTACGTACGTGGAAAGCTGATTCAGAATCTAAGAAGGTTTTGGAATCGTTACCTTTTTCTGGAGATATTCTTTTTGGTAAAGAATTGACAGATATTCTGGAGTCAGAAGCAGACTCCAAGAAGGTCAAGTTCCCTTCCACATACAATTTCAAACCTAAAGTTCCGGCTTTTCGGTCTCAAGGAAAAGCTAAAGGAAAAAGTGATGGTAAGCAGGCCCAATACAACAAGTCTGGTAAGACTAAAATGCATTGGGCTACCAGAGGACCGGTTGGGAAGACAGATAATAAACAATCAGCCTGATGGTGCAGGCCTCCACCTGGGGGACCCCAGGGTGGGGGGCTGACTTCTTCAGTTTGCACAGATCTGGCAGCAGTCTACAACAGATGTCTGGGTGCAGGAAGCGGTATCTCTAGGTTATGCTTTTGCCTTCAAGAAGTACAGTACACTCCTCAAAGGTTTTTTTGTACCAGCCCATCTTGGGTAGAGACTAAGGCCAGGGCTTTGTTAGAGGCAGTTCAGAAGTTGCTTCACTCAGGAGTAGTCATTCCAGTTCCTCCTGTACAACAGGGACAGGGTTTTTACTCCAACCTGTTTTTAGTTCAGAAGCCAAATGGGTCTTTTCCGCCCATTCTTAATCTCAAAGTACTGAACAAATACATTTGGGTACCTCTGTTTCACATGGAGACGTTACGTTCCATCATTTTGGCCATGGAACCAGGGGATTATATGGTATCCCTGGATATACAGGATGCTTACCTACATGTTCCTATAGCACTGTCCCATCAGTGCTATCTCAGGTTCGCTATCCTCCAACAGCATTTTCAGTTCCAGGCCCTACCTTTTTGGGTTAGCCACAGCTCCCAGAGTATTTACCAAGATTATGGTGGTAATGGCAGCTTATCTCCACCAGCAGAGGATAAGAATTTTTCCATACCTCAACGATCTTTTAATCCTGGCACAGATGCAGGATTTGCTCTTATGTCATCTGCAACAGACAATCACGTGTCTGCAGAACCACGGGTGGCTCATAAACTGGGCAAAATAGTCTCTGGTTCCGTCACAACGGATGACTCACTTGGGGGCTGTGCTGGATTCAGGTCTTCAGAGAGTAAGTTTACCTCTGAACAAGAGATCCTAGGTCCAGTCAAGGATTCGGGACTTGCTACACAGTCAAAAGGTATCCATTCACGCTGCAATACGGGTTATGGGTTTGATGGTATCAACGTTCGACATGGTGGAGTATGCACAATTCCACTCGAGGCCTCTACAGCGTCTAGTTCTTGCCAAATGGAATGGGTTGCATCAGACGATAAAAACACAGACCATGTCTCTTATGATAGAAGTAAGAAGGTCATTAGTTTGGTGGCTACAGACATCCCATCTGGACAAGGGGAGACCCCTTTGGATATCAGATTGGGAAATTCTGATGACAGATGCCAGTCTGCAGGGCTGGGGATCAGAGTCGGGAAGGTTGTGTTTTCAGGGGCAATGGACCAGGGAAGAAAGTTGCCTGCCAATAAACATATTAGAACTTCGGGCCATATACATGGCACTGATTCAGGCAAAGGACATTCTTCGGGGAAAACAAGTCCAGATCCGCTCGGACAATGCGACGGCAGTAGCATACCTCAACCATCAGGGAGGAACTCGCAGCCAAAAAGCGATGAAGGAGGTAAGTCACATACTAAAGCGGGCAGAACTTCATCATCCAGCCTTGTCCGGAGTGTTCGTTCCGGGAGTTCTAAACTGGGAAGCGGACTTTCTCAGTCGACACGCCATTCAGGCAAGCGAATGGTCTCTACACCCGGAGGTCTTCCAGACTGTAGTAGACTAGTGGGGTTTGCCAGAGAGAGAGCTCATGGTGTCCCGTCTGAACAACAAAGTTCTCATATATGGGGCAAGAACAAAGGATCCCAGAGTGATCTTTGTGGATGCCCTGTCGGTGAGATGGGACTTTCATCTGGCTTATGTGATTCCTCCAATCACCCTATTACCCAGGGTGGTGAGAAAGATAAAGCAAGGGAAAGGTGCCTTGATACTAATAGCTCTGGCTTGGCCCAGAAGACATTGGTACACAGATCTGCAGAGGATGTCGATGGATGTTCCACTTCTGCTCCCTCAACATCCAGATCTACTGATGCAGGGTCCTTGTTATCACAGACATCTGGATCGACCGTCTTTGACGGCGTGGCTCTTGAAACCTCTATCCTGAAGTCAAGAGGATTCTCAACATGTAATTCAAACTATGCTCAGAGCAAGGAAACCTTCCTCAGCTCGCATTTATCACCGAATATGGCAAACCTATATTCATTGGTGCAGTGAATGGAAAATGGACCCTAAGGCTTTCAGAGTTTCCAGGGTCTTAGCATTCCTTCAGGCAGGAATGAATAAAGGTTTGAAGGTGGCTTCCTTGAGAGTGCAAGTGTCGGCATTGACTGTATGGTTCCAAAAGAAAATTGGCAATTTACAGGATGTGTACTTTTTTTCCAGGGAATGCTGCGCATTTAACCTCCTTTTGTTCCTCCTACAGTGCCTTGGGACTTAAGTCTATTCCTGAAAGCCCTTCAAGTTGCTCCGTTTGAACTACTTAATAAAGTGGATCTTAAATGGTTGACAGCTAAAGTTCTTTCTACTGGCTATGGCGTCGGCTAGAAGAGTATCGGATTTAGGGGCATTATCGTGTCGTTTTCCATTTCTGATTTTTTTTTTATCCAGATAGAGCGGTTCTCAGAACTAGGTCTGGGTATCTTCCGAAGGTGATGTCTAAATTCCACCTTAAAGAAGAAATTGTAGTCCCGGCTTTCCAGGTACCGGACCTTTCTGCGGGAGATGTATCGCTGGACGTGGTCCGTGCATTAAGGATCAACGTGGATCGTACCAGTGCCATCAGAAAGACAGATTCTCTCTTCATTCTCTATGGATTTCACAAGAGGATGGCCTGCTGATAAGCAGACACTGGCAAGATGGCTTCGGATGACTATTTCAGAAGCGCATTTTTCAGGCTGATCTCCCTGTTCCGGCTAATGTCTGCTCACTCTACTCGTAAGGTAGGTCCTTCATGGGCAGCACAACATCGTGCTTCAGCAGAACAGATATGTAAGGCAGCCACATGGTCTTCCATTAACCCATTCCTTAGACAGTATGCCTTGGATACCTTTGCCTCTCATGAAGCTGTATCCGGGCAAAGGATTCTCCTGTCCAATCAGGAACGTTCCCACCACTAAATTGCTTTGGGAAATCCCATTGTTATCCTGTGGATAACCTGTGGACCATGCCAGAGAAATATACGTTATGGTAAGAACTTACCGTTGATAACGGTATTTCTCCTAAGTCCACAGGGATCCCACCCTGACGCACCTGATTTGAGGATCCTTTTACTCATTAACCTCTTCCTTTTTGTATGGAAGGGTGTGCATGTCTGTTCTTATCGCGTGATTGGGGCTATCTATGATGCTCATGCCTTGAGCTTTGGAATACAACTGATTTGCCTGAGCAAGGAGGCGGGGATATATGGACAGGCCCGTTGCATCCTGGGAGGCCGGAAAAGCTTTGGCCGATTGGTGCAAATCCGCTGTCGCTTCATCATATCCCATTGTTATCCTGTGGATTTAGGAGAAATACCGTTATCAACGGTAAGTTCTTACCATAACGTATATATTTACCATGCACAGAAAAATATAACCCACCCAAATCTAACTCTCTGCACATGTTACATCTGCCCCACCTGCAGTGCACATGGCTTTGGCCATTTGTGTACTTTTTTTTTTTGGTTTGCTAACAAATTTGAATAACCCTCAATGGACAGACTTTACTCAGAACGCTGACTCGGCCCTTGTAGGGTATTATATTGTTACTGCTATCCTTCCACCTGTGGGTTGCTCACTCTTTGTTGTCATACCTGCACCAGCTCCTGCAACTTGAATCCTCCCCATAAGTGTTGAGAGGGTGGGGAACGGATACAGATGGCCCGGGCCTGTATAGGGGCCCAGGAGTGCAGGGGAGGTGTAACCATGCATTGCTGTGATCAAGGCTCCCCTGGAGTACCACAGCTGCCCCCCCTCTCCTTTCACCCCACCCAGAGCATCAGGGCCTGCCCACTGTCTGTGTGGCTCTGAGTCTCCACTGATTGAGCTTATACCCAGCTCACAGTGGAAAAGGGTTAACCTGGGTCCAGTGCCCTGGGAATCCAACCCGGCTAGCTTGCAGGGTTGGTCCGGGAAGGACCTGGGTTACGTTGCAGTGTAAACGAGTAATCCGGGTCGATGTGACCCAGCACCTATTACCAGTACAGAGAGCCAGCACTAGGAGATAGTCTATTCAAGTGCCGGCACTGGTCCCGTGTGCGTGATGTTACTGAGCTGCCAATAAGCCGTGTCCTGCCGCCACTCTGAAAGGTGTCTCAGCCGTGTCGCACCCAGGTTGTACCAACATGAAAAATCCCAGGTGCAATTCGGCATTCCAATTTAAAAGGGGTATTAGCCTGTCCTAAATTTCATGAAGTCTAGTTACACCTCCTGGACATCCCATTGGCTACGAGTTAGGCTCCCTCTCTTACAATTTATTGTTTCACATTTATTTATAACAATTCTTTATATACAGTTCAAGATACATCATCTTTCATTGTAATGCAGGCATACTGTAAATTGTGCATTGTTTTATAAGGATTACACCATAGAAATAAGGCAAAATCATGTGACACTAAGTATAGTAACTCGAGCAATGTTACTTTCCGCCTGTGGGTTATAGTTACACTATATTCAGCAGGGCCACGGATGGAAAAGGGGCACTCCGGGGATAAATACTGTAAGTTGAGACATCAAGAAAATGATAATACTCTGCTGTAAGGTAAAAGTGTCATACAGGGGTTTGGCGCTGTATGACATAAAAGATTGTATATAACTGTATGCTGTTTCCTAAACTCTGCCATTACAGTCCATGTTAAAGCACAGGTCAAGTACTTCTGTCTTTAACAGCATTGTAGGCCCTGGATAAAGCAATGCACTGGAGCCCCTACCGTCTGTGGGTACACCTGGCTGAGGGAGGGTTCTCTGGGTCTGTGGTTGCACCTGGCTGAGGGAGGGTTCCCTGGGTCTGTGGTTGCACCCGGCTGAGGGAGGGTTCCCTGGGTCTGTGGTTGCACCCGGCTGAGGGAGGGTTCCCTGGGTCTGTGGTTGCACCCGGCTGAGGGAGGGTTCCCTGGGTCTGTGGTTGCACCCGGCTGAGGGAAGGTTCCCTGGGTCTGTGGTTGCACCCGGCTGAGGGAGGGTTCCCTGGGTCTGTGGTTGCACCCGGCTGAGGGAGGGTTCCCTGGGTCTGTGGTTGCACCCGGCTGAGGGAGGGTTCCCTGGGTCTGTGGTTGCACCCGGCTGAGGGAGGGTTCCCTGGGTCTGTGGTTGCACCCGGCTGAGGGAGGGTTCCCTGGGTCTGTGGTTGCACCCGGCTGAGGGAGGGTTCCCTGGGTCTGTGGTTGCACCCGGCTGAGGGAGGGTTCCCTGGGTCTGTGGTTGCACCCGGCTGAGGGAGGGTTCCCTGGGTCTGTGGTTGCACCCGGCTGAGGGAGGGTTCCCTGGGTCTGTGGTTGCACCCGGCTGAGGGAGGGTTCCCTGGGTCTGTGGTTGCACCCGGCTGAGGGAGGGTTCCCTGGGTCTGTGGTTGCACCCGGCTGAGGGAGGGTTCCCTGGGTCTGTGGTTGCACCCGGCTGTGGGAGGGTTCCCTGGGTCTGTGGTTGCACCCGGCTGTGGGAGGGTTCCCTGGGTCTGTGGTTGCACCCGGCGGAGGGAGGGTTCCCTGGTTATACCCGGCTGAGGGAGGGTTCCCTGGTTATACCCGGCTGAGGAGGGTTCCCTGGGTCTGTGGTTGCACCCGGCTGTGGGAGGGTTCCCTGGGTCTGTGGTTGCACCCGGCTGAGGGAGGGTTCCCTGGGTCTGTGGTTGCACCCGGCTGTGGGAGGGTTCCCTGGGTCTGTGGTTGCACCCGGCTGAGGGAGGGTTCCCTGGGTCTGTGGTTACACCCGGCTGAGGGAGGGCTCCCTGGTTATACCCGGCTGAGGGAGGGTTCCCTGGGTCTGTGGGTACACCCGGTTTAGAGTGGATTCTCCCTGAATGATGCCGATACTGGTACACTGGATTTCTGAGTATCTGTAGTGGGGTGTCCTGGATCTGAGGGTGCACGGGCCTGAGGGGTCTCTGGAATGGGCACCAGGCCGTCTGATGACTTATTTAAGTAAATGTATTATAGCAGAATGCCTCGTGCCTCTATAACACTTCCTGCTTTGCTTCATTAACGAAGCGAAGCAGGAAGGGACATCAACAAGATGCGTTAAAACTCCCCGTTCCGGCGATGTCCCCCTGAGCACACAGTGCATCAGCTCAGTGCTGATACGCTGTGTCTCCTTTCTGGCCATGGTGGCCGCCGGCTCCGGTATGCGCTGGGGATCTCGCGTGAGTAACGAGATTCTGCACATGCGCAGAGGAGCCAGCGGCCGCCACAGCCAGGTACAATGCTGTGGTCTATGGGCATTGCTACCTGCAGCTGTCGGAACAGCTGACCGCTCGTACATTGCCCACGCTTATTGGCTTGCTATCTTCTAGATAGCAGCGCCGATATGGACAGGGGCGCATAGCGCTCCTGTCACCTTGCAGACACCGCTGCCATCATACATGGGGGAGAAGTGGTACAGCAGTCACATTCCGTCCAGCTACAGTCAGACTACTAATCCTACGATAATCAATGATGACTGGAGGCTAACAGAACTGTCTCACACAGTGAACTCTCGGTGACCTAATGTGCCAACCTGTCAGGTTACTTCAGGACAGGACACACCCCCTGGTGGCCGCACATAAGTAGTAGCGGGCGGAGGCGGCAGTCACTGCTCGGGTCACCAGGAGCTGCAGGCTGAGAGCTCACGTGTAACGGTAACATAGACTATTGCATTTCTCATTGTGCTATAGCAAGTCTCATAGGGCTGTCAGTGCATGCTGAGGCTTGTAGTGCCACATCAGCAGGAGATTCCAAAGTTTCTTGTCTCTGATTGGATACAGGAATGCAGCAATCATTGACCTGACCCACTTGTGTCCTCTCTAAAAGGCATAGTACATCTGCCCCTATGAGAGATGGGTCACCAGGTTTATATAATAGGGTGTCACTGCAGCAGAGCATAGGTCGCCTGAATATTATGCCATAAATAGTGCTATTACAGTGGTGCAAGTAGAAATTCTTTCTTAGTGGTAGATAGTAAAAATGGGCATGATCATGTGTCATAAGGTGGCATGGTCACACACAACTAGGGGAGTGGCCACATTCTGAATAAATAACACAGTGCCCGTAGCGTGGCGAGCGCAGCGATCCCGTAAAGGGTACTTTTGCACTCTCCCCACTGCCGGCATTCCGACAGCCAGCCAATCGTAGTAGACTGCGTACACACTATGCAATATCACATAGAGGGCCTAATTCTGAGTTGATCGCAGCAGCAATTTTGTTAGCAGTTGGGCAAAACCATGTGCACTGAGGGGGAGCAGATATAACATGTGCAGAGAGAGTTAGATTTGGGTGGGGTGTGTTCAAACTGAAATCTAAATTGCAGTGTAAAAATAAAGCAGCCAGTATTTACCCTGCACAGAAACAAAATAACCCACCCAAATCTAACTCTGCACATGTTACATCTGCCCCACCTGCAGTGCACATGGTTTTGCCCAACTGCTAGCAAACTTGCTGCTGCGATCAACTCAGAATTACCCCCAGAATCTGGCTGACATCAGCCGGTTCCTAATGATATTGTATGATGTGTACACTAGATATAGGGGTAATTCCAAGTTGATCGCAGCAGGAATTTTGTTAGCAGTTGGGCAAAACCATGTGCACTGCAGGGGGGGCAGATGTAACATGTGCAGGAGGGGGCGGGAACGGGGCATCAACGCTCCATTTGAGGGGGCGTGGTCCAAACAACACAGCTGCTGCGGCCAAAAGCATAGCGGGTAGCCGACTGCCTTCGCAGGGAGCTCCTTGTTAGGTGCAAAAGCATTGCCGCTGTGCAATATTTTTGCACTTCTGTGGTGGGAGGGGGGGCCTGGCAGGTGCGGCGGACTAGCCCTGTGCTGGACGTCCCCTCGCACGTCAGAGATTTTGAACGTAGATGTGCGGTTTTTCACACATCTACGATCAGCTCTGAATTAGGCCCCTTATCTCTTGGATTCTTTGCTTGTGAAAGCTATATATTTGCTTTTGGAGCAGAACGGACTGTACTACAAAGAAACTAGCCCTCGTGGGCGCAATACACCCTGTGCAGCTCTAATACTGATGACTGGCCCGCTGCGTGGCACAGGACCAGCTGCTGGTAATTGTAATCGGAAAATTAAGCGACCAACCCTTTCCCACTTATGAGAACTGTTAAATGGCGACGCACAAAGGTAACAAGCGAAAAATTCACCACATGCAAACAAATCCACAAAGTAAATATATAATAGAATAGTCTGTAAAACATTTACAAGGTGGTTACATAAACTGCGCTGGCTCAGATATAATGAGGTTTGCTGGCAGCGACTTGTTAAAGAGCAAACTACAACTACATTAATCTGGTGCAAATGATGTGTACAGGTATACCGTTATCCATATGGCATTGTGCACCTGATAACCACCTGACCTGATATCCGAACATCTGGATCAATGTAGTTTGTGCTACACAATAATAGACCTTGTTAGATCGGAGTCCAGTTTATGAGCAGTTTATAACTGTATATACAGTATTTTTTTCCCTGGAATATAATATATTTGATATTGTAGGTTTGGTTGAATAAATGTGCATTTATATCTGGTTTGTCTTGAAACGCATTGAGGATTGGGTTATGAACGGATCTGTTACATATTTAGGGGGAATTCAATTAGCCGCGGTAATCAGTTTTCATGGTAAAAACAGAATTTTTCGTGACCTGCAATAAGCCCCTATCCAATTGACTGCGATATAATTGCCAGCGATAATTCTCCATCGGATTTACCGCAAATTTCACGTCTCCACCTCTGTGCAGGCAATGAGCTTGGGGGAAATCCCTATTTTAAGGTAAAACTGTTGCGATTTGGGGGGTCATTCCGAGTTGATCACTAGCTGCATTCGTTCGCTGTGCAGCGACCAGGCAAAAAAAACGGCACTTCTGTGTGCGTATGCGGCGCAATGCGCATGCACAGCGTACTATTACAACGAATGATGTAGTTTCACACAAGGTCTAGTGAAGCTTTTCAGACGCACTGCTGGCCGCAGAGTGATTGACATGAAGTGGGCGTTTCTGGGTGTCAACTGACCGTTTTCAGGGAGTGTTCTGAAAAACACAGGTGTGCCAGGAAAAATGCAGGCGTGGTTGGGCGAACGCAGGGCGTGTTTGTGACGTCAAATCAGGAACTGAATGGTCTGAAGTGATCACAAGCGCTGAGTAGGTTTTGAGCTACTCTGAAACTGCACAAAATTATTTTGTAGCCGCTCTGCGATCCTTTAGTTCGCACTTCTGCTAAGCTAAAATACACTCCCAGTGGGCGGCGGTATAGCGTTTGCACGGCTGCTAAAAACTGCTAGCGAGCGATCAACTCGGAATGAGGGCCTTGGTTCAGAACCCCTGGGACATTTCCCTGAATGACTAATTAGGCACTTTTGGTTGGGGGTGCCAAAAGAAGAACACTTGCTATATATAATTATGTACTATTTTGTTTGCTTTTTTAGAAAATTTTGAAATAACAGAAATATTTTTATTATGACAACTAATGGACTTCTATACTGTCCAGGAGCGGTTCTTGGTGCGGGTGAGCAGTGCCTGAGCCTGGGGCGCTGCGGCCTGTGGGCGCGGCCGCAGTCAACCCGCAGGCGCCCGCAGCTTACCTGCACCCCGATCCCCGGCTGCAGCAGATGCTGTGGGCTGTGTGGGCGTCCGCTGCAGCCGGTGCACCTGTCAGACGCTAGAGGTCATTATTGACCTCTAGTGTCTGTGCGGCGCTGCTATGGGAGAGACGTCATGACGTCTCTGCCATAGAGAGGAGCTGCGGGCGGCCAGACGGAGCAGCAGCAGCGGTTGGGAAGCAGGAGCGGGGCAGTGGTAAGTATTGCTTTTTTTTGTGTGTGTTTGTAAGTGGCTACTAAGGGGCACAACTACTGGGGCAAATCTACTGGGGGCATAGCTACAGGGGGCAAATCTCCTGGGGGCACAGCTACAGGGGGTATCAACTGGGGGCACAACTACTGGGGACATAACTGTGGCCCCTCCCCTATGAAGCCACGCCCCTATTTTTTGGCACGCGCCTTCGGCGTGCACTAACTGTTTTACCACTGGGGGGGGCGCCAGTGGAAACTTTTGCACTGGGCGCCACAAGGTGTAGAACCGGCCCTGCTGTCTTCCTTTCTTAGTTTTGGCTTTTTGGGGGGGGGCACAGGCAGATTCCATCATTCTTTCCTACACTTTTTGCTGGTTTTTACGGCAAGAATTATCGCAAGTATCCCGTTTTCCTGAATTTGGAATAGGATAGGTCGAATCACACAAACCTGTCATCAGCCACTTTTCATGGTGATTTTTTGGGGATGTCCACGAAAAGTCAGATTGCGGTAAATAACCGCATTCTCGTGGACAACTGAGTTCCCTCTTTAGTGATCTGTAGACTTTCAGCTCCTCCAGGCCAGCTGTCCAGTCAGCACCGTCCAATGGATAATCCGTGAATTGGCAGCAGCAGTACACAGTGACGCTGGGGCTATACTATATGTTTCCAGAGTTATTACCCCAAATGTAAAGACAATGGGGCCGATTCAGACCAGATCACAGCAGGCGTGGGTATGGGTCGTTGAGTTGACCTCACTTAGGTTGACAGTCATTGGGTCGACCACTGAAGGTCGACAGGCACTAGGTCAACATGGGCGTTAGGTCGACAGGTAAAAAGGTTGACCTGAGTTTTTTAACTGTGTTTGGTGTTGTTTTCTCCGTAAAGTGACAGGGAACCCCAATTAGTGCACCGTGTCCCCGCGCATGGCTCGCAGGCACGGTGCCTCGCTCCGCTCGGCACAATTTACTGTTCCAATCGTAGTCCACGTGGACTGTTAAGTATGAAAAAATCCAAAAAAGTGAAAAAAATTGTGAAAAACTCATGTCGACCTTTTAACCTGCCGACCTAGTACATGTCGATATATTGCCTGTCGACCTAACAGCATTGTCGACCTAATCAGTGTTGACCTAAGTTGTGTCGACCCAATGACCGTATCCCGCGGGCGATCAGGCACAATCTGTGCATGCATATGCACCGCAATATGCAGGCGCGTCGCACGGGTACAAAGTGGATCGCCGCTCAGCGATGGGTTTGTGCAAAGGATCCATTCGCACGGGCGATCGCAAGGAGATTGACAGGAAGAGGGTGTTTGTGGGTGGCAACTGACTGTTTTCAGGGAGTGGTTGGAAAAATGCAGGCGTGTCCAAGCGTTTACAGGGAGGGTTCCTGACATCAAATCCGGTCCTGAACAGGCTGAAGTGATCGCAGCGGCTGAGTAAGTCCTGGGCTGCTCAGAGACTGCACAAAATCAGTTTGTACAGCTCTGCTACAAATATGTGCACACACTTGCACAGCGAAATATACTCCCCTGTAGGTGGCGACTATCTGATCGCAGCAGTTCAAAAATCGCTGCCCAGTGATCAGATCTGAATTAGCCCCAATGCCAGGTCCTGTCTACCCTAAAGAGTCATACTATTTAGTATATTATTTATCTAGTAGCAGTGTGTTCTGCAGGAGACGCACAATTACCTGCCCCAGTGACTCTCATCTAATTGCCTGACCACCTGCACACCTATATACCATTAGTTCGGTAGAATCCATTGGCCTACAAGTATGTGTTTGGGAGGGAACCAAAGTTTCCAGGGTTTGCATCCAGTTAAAGGAACGTTCTAGGGGGCTTCAGACTCCTATCTATCTATCTATATCTATCTATATCTATCTATCTATCTATCTATCTATCTATCTATCTATCCTTCTATCCTCACTCACTCACTCATCACTAAGTCTCTTACTTCACGATATGTTAGGAAGATGAAATGTAACACAGGTATTCTGCAGGTGGGAATTAGGATAATTATGAAACTAGAAGTTTTTTTTATAAACCTCCCCTAAGGGGATGAAAAGGGGGATGACATAATGACGTCATTACCCATGCGTGACTTGCGTTGCATGAACGATAACGCCCAAACGGACAATCGGATCAAAATTTGGATTGCACCTCCAGGGTGTAGAATTGAATAAACTACAAAATGGTCCTGTCACTTTTTACCGTATCTACTACAGGTGGTGAATATAAGCGCTTGATCCTACAGAAAAATATATTATGTGTTTTGCAGATAAACTAACATGTCATCAGTGGGAAGATTCATGCGCGCTATCCGTGTCCAGGAATTTGGGAACCCTGATGTTCTCAAACTCTCTCCAGATGTCCTGGTGCCTTCCCCAGGAGACGGCCAGGTACAGACCTCTTACTTATCAGTTACTGCAGGGAAGACCGTAGTCACAGCATTTGAACATTGATGGTCATTTACACCTTAATCAACAGGTCTTTGCTTCCCACATGAATTCAACATACTGCGTCAAATACTGAATGGCTTTTCCTAATGTCCAATCTCCATTTTCCTCAATTTGCCACATGCAGAGATGTGGGGTGTTTGTAAGGGAATGCTCTTCATGGGAGTGTTGTGTTTGTTGGGGTGCCCTAGTGAATACTTTTGACTGGGGGGGGTTTGGTGCTGCTGGAGTGTTGATACTCTTGATGGGTGGGTGCTGGTAGGGAATGCTTTGGATGGGTATGGGGGGTTCTTCTGGTGAATGTGAAAGCCATCAACCTCTCTTGCCTATGAGCGACTGGTATGAAGTCATTCCGCTGTCTATGTAGGTGAACGGAATGCTTGATTCATGGCTGTACTGGGCAGGGCCATCTTTTTGTATGGGCTCAATGGGCACTTGCCCAAGGGCCCCAGGAGTCTAAGGGCCCTAGGCTGATATCTGAGGATCCCCTCTTTCCAGGGGTACCAGATTTTTGAAAATCGTCCCTGGGGAACCGGAGATATCTGACTTCAAAGCAGTGGTTACCATCCAAGCCTGATAATTGCTCTTCCCAGCGAGATATCTCAGGTTCTATCTGGCATAGAGATTTTCTGAGGGTATACTTCAAAAGCTGGGACTCTCCCCTTTCGGTGGACAGGGGGAGCTGTCTCTACTGGCAGCTTGTCTCTACTATGCCCAGAACCAGAGATATCAGTCTTCCAGCAGCCGGCCCCTGCTCCAGCTCCACACGCTAGGTATGCAGTTTTATATTTTCGTTGATAGATTGCTCTGGCTCCTGAACTCTGATCCCCAAGTCCCCAGTACCTCCGTAAAGGTGGGATTCTCTAGTTTTCTGTATACCATTCAAAGCTAAGAAATCTATTTCCAGGAACTGGAGATATCTGCAGTTAAACAAGCTGCCCCCCCCCCCCCCCCCCACCACCACCACCACCACCACCACCAGAAAATGATGAATATTAAGCCCACTCCACTATCCACCTCTCCCCTGCATATTAAATACCCCCTACCACCCTGGAAGTCATGTACCGGGGCCCCTTCCATCAGCCCAATGCCCCCTACTATAGTTTAGTGTTCTCTCTCCCGCCACATCTGTGCAGTAAAAGAGTAATTAGCAGAAATTACAGCTCCAGGTCCTACATGCTGAGCAGAAGATGTAACACCCCCTACCGCCCGCGAGACATCACAGCTACCCCTGATAGCACCCACCACCTCTACCGCTGGAGGATAGGTAGGTGCCCCAGTTCATTACTTTGCCCAGGGGCCTACACTGCTGTTAAGATCGCCCTGGCCACTGGATTTGGTACTTTGGGGTCTATTTACTAAGCATTGGATGGAGATAAAGTGCACGGAGATAAAGTAACAGCCAATCAGCTCCTCACTGTCATTTTTCAAACAGTCTGTGACATGCCAGGTAGTTGCTGATTGGCTGGTACTTTATCTCCATCCAAGGCTTAGTAAATAGACCCCTTTTCTGTTACATTAACAGTTGTGCCTGTTTTTTGCTTTCTTAAAGGTTTTAATCAAAGTTCACGCCTGTGGGGTGAATCCAGTGGAAACTTATATCAGATCTGGTCTCTTTTACATAAAGCCGAGCTTGCCGTACACCCCTGGCTCTGACGTAGCGGGAGTTGTGGATGATGTTGGGAAAAACGTAACTTCATTTAAGGTAACTGATGAGCTTTGTCGCAACTGGCTGGTCGATTCTTCAGATACATCAAACTGAGAATCACCACCAGTAACTTGTGGTTACCTTATCATGTGCGGTTAATCAAACATGGTAACTGCCACCAGCAAAGGAACACACACACAAAAATCAATGTATTGACACCAGATAGTCCTTTGCTGCTACCTGCATACAGAATTATTAACTGCACACTCACTTATGCTCAAATTAATTGTATTTTAATTCAAACAAAATAATCCAAGGTATGATTGCAAAAATATAAGTTTACAAATATGGACAGGAAATACAGTGTACAATCTCAAAAAAAAATAAAAATGAATAACATTTTAGAAACCTAGCACTTACTCAAAAGATCTTAGGCATTTCTGTTGTGGGGGACTTCACAATTTAAGAGGTATGGTGCATTTCCAGCTCGTGGCTGATTTGAAATGAACACCCAACATGGAGGGAGAAGTATGGTTATACCTCCACAGCAGCACTTGCTCCCTCCCATCTTTTTTGTTTTATCTATCTCATGCCTGGACACTGGACATTAAGGGATTATACGCTCCCTCCACGTAGTTGTCTTGCAATAGATAGGGATAGAGAATGAATGATTTCCATCCTCCAGTTTTATTGCTCGGTACTAGCTTAGAGATTGCTATCTAAATCTGACTCAGACATACATATTTCTTCTCCCAGGTTCGTGTATGCTTAAGGTCACATACAGGACACAGTGGCAAATGCAGGATTTGCATGGGGGGGTTTCCAGAGCTGGGTGGAGCCAATCACGGGGGTGGGGACTGAGGTGACCCAGTATATGCTGGGTCCGTAAAACTAGTGTGTCTGTGTGTATATATGTGTATGTGTGTGTGTATATATATATATATATATATATATATATATATATATATATATACACTGCTCAAAAAAATAAAGGGAACACTAAAATAACACATCCTAGATTTGAATGAATGAAATATTCTTATTAAATACTTTGTTCTTTACATAGTTGAATGTGCTGACAACAAAATCACACAAAAATTATCAATGGAAATCAAATTTATTAACCCATGGAGGTCTGGATTTGGAGTCACACTCAAAATTAAAGTGGACAAACACACTAAAGGCTGATCCAACTTTGATGTAATGTCCTTAAAACAAGTCAAAATGAGGCTCATTTTCAAACTTCCTGAGCAACGCCGTTCACTTTCTCAGCAAGTGTGTATGCCGCCAAGCGATGCGTGGCCCCGCGGGTCGTTACTGACCCTCGCTGTTGGCAGTGTATGCAGCTCAATTTGGACTGTCTTCCAAGAGCTGCCTGCACGGCCTGTCCGCTGCGTGACGTCACTGAGCGATCTGTTCGTCATATTGCTCAGTGTGTATGCATTGCCACTGACCGCCCGGCCCGGGAGGGGGGGGAAACAATAGGTGATGTAGCTCATAGAGCATGTCGCCTAGTATGTACCCACCTTAAATGTCACATCCCCTTCCAAGCTTTTGTTAAGAGTGTATAAATAATATAGTCAATGGAACCTAATACTTTCTGTTAGTCGCTGATGATACTTATTAGAGGATTTATTTTCAGACGTGTCCTTCGTCATGTGATATAGGGGGTCATTCCGAGTTGATCGCAAGCTGCCGTTCGCAGCGCAGCGATGAGGCTAAAAAAACGGCACTTCTGTGCATGCGTATGCATCGCAATGCGCACGCGCGACGTACGGGTACAATGTCCATTGTGGTTTAGCACAGATTCTAGCGATCCTTTCATTCGCACTGGCGGCCGCAAGAAGATTGACAGGAAAGGGGCATTTCTGGGTGTCAACTGGCCGTTTTCAGGGAGTGCTTAGAAAAACGCAGGCGTGCCAGGGAAAACGCAGGCGTGGTTGGGCGAACGCTGGGTGGGTGTGTGACGTCAAAAGCCAAACCTCCAACGTTAGATTCAACGCACACGAAGAGCAAGTTCAGGGCTGGTCTTGTTTTGCACAAAAAGGTTTTGCAGGCGCTCTGCTGCACAAGCGTTTGCACTTCTGCTAAGCGAACATACACTCCCCGGTGGGCGGAGACAATGCGTTTGCAGTGCTGCTAAAACTAGCTAGCGAGTGACCAACTCGGAATGACCCCCATAGTGTGCAGCTGCCACTGAAGAGCTGGAGATCAAGTTTACTCCTATATTTCTAATGGAATCTATTTTGCATGGTGCATCTTGAATTGGGCTGGGCGGAATATCTCTGTACTTTGGTGCGCAGCTGTGGTGTTCTTCCTAATGAGCTCCATTTGAGGCTGTGCGTTAGACTGACCCATTATTCTGGAGAATGCAGCCTATTATTTCACTAGTAGCCAGGGACAGACCTCGGGTACTTCTGACTTACAGTGAAAGCTGCCACCTTCTACTCTACAGCAATACTATAATGGAGCATTTCTTAGGAACCAGTGACATGATGTTCCTTGGTGATGCCACCAGCAAATGGGTAGGCTGCTTCTACTAACAAGGGCGCTAAGGCAAGTATTAAAGACTAGATACCTAGTATACGGTAGTTACCAACTTAGGGGGACATTTACTAAGCAGTGATAAGAGCGGAGAAGTGAGCCAGTGGAGAGGTTGCCCCATCAACCAATCAACAGGTCTGTATCATTTTATAGTATGCAAATTATAGATGTTACTTCAGTGCTGATTGGTTGTCATGGGCAACTTCTCCACTGGCTCACTTCTCCGCTCTTATCACTGCTTAGTAAATGTTCCCCATAATGTGTTTTTTTTTTTTTTTTTTTGTTTGTTCCCCACTCAAAATGAAACCACCAACCCTGGTCTTAATATAATGCTACACTGTTTGGAGTATCTGTGTATAATGTTCTGTGGGCCTAATTCAAGGTTGACTGCAAAATAACATTTTCCTCTAATGGGCAAAACCATGTGCACTGCAGGTATGGCAGAAGTAACATGTGCAGAGAGAGTTAGATTTGGGTGGGTTATATTGTTTCTGTGCAGGGTAAATACTGGCTGCTTTGTTTTTTACACTGCAATTTAGATTTCTGTTTGAACATACCCCCACCCAAATCTAACTCTCTCTGCACATGTTACATCTGCCCCACCTGCAGTGCACATGGTTTTGCCCATTAGAGGAAAAATAAGAATTTACTTACCGATAATTCTATTTCTCATAGTCCGTAGTGGATGCTGGGGACTCCGAAAGGACCATGGGGAATAGCGGCTCCGCAGGAGACTGGGCACAAAAGTAAAAGCTTTAGGACTACCTGGTGTGCACTGGCTCCTCCCCCTATGACCCTCCTCCAAGCCTCAGTTAGGATACTGTGCCCGGACGAGCGTACACAATAAGGAAGGATTTTGAATCCCGGGTAAGACTCATACCAGCCACACCAATCACACCGTACAACTTGTGATTTGAACCCAGTTAACAGCATGATAACAGAGGAGCCTCTGAAAAGATGGCTCACAACAATAATAACCCGATTTTTGTAACAATAACTATGTACAAGTATTGCAGACAATCCGCACTTGGGATGGGCGCCCAGCATCCACTACGGACTATGAGAAATAGAATTATCGGTAAGTAAATTCTTATTTTCTCTAACGTCCTAGTGGATGCTGGGGACTCCGAAAGGACCATGGGGATTATACCAAAGCTCCCAAACGGGCGGGAGAGTGCGGATGACTCTGCAGCACCGAATGAGAGAACTCCAGGTCCTCCTCAGCCAGGGTATCAAATTTGTAGAATTTTGCAAACGTATTTGCCCCTGACCAAGTAGCTGCTCGGCAAAGTTGTAAAGCCGAGACCCCTCGGGCAGCCGCCCAAGATGAGCCCACTTTCCGTGTGGAATGGGCTTTTACAGATTTTGGCTGTGGCAGGCCTGCCACAGAATGTGCAAGCTGCATTGTACTACAAATCCAACGAGCAATCGTCTGCTTAGAAGCAGGGGCACCCAGCTTGTTGGGTGCATACAGGATAAACAGCGAGTCAGATTTTCTGACTCCAGCCGTCCTGGAAACATATATTTTCAGGGCCCTGACTACGTCCAGCAACTTGGAATCCTCCAAGTCCCTAGTAGCCGCAGGCACCACGATAGGTTGGTTTAAGTGAAATGCTGAAACCACCTTAGGGAGAAATTGAGGACGAGTCCTCAATTCTGCCCTGTCCGTATGAAAAATTAGGTAAGGGCTTTTATAGGATAAAGCCGCCAATTCTGAGACACGCCTGGCTGAAGCCAGGGCTAACAGCATTACCACTTTCCATGTGAGATATTTTAAATCCACAGTGGTGAGTGGTTCAAACCAATGTGATTTTAGGAATCCCAAAACTACATTGAGATCCCAAGGTGCCACTGGAGGCACAAAAGGAGGCTGTATATGCAGTACCCCCTTGACAAACGTCTGAACTTCAGGAACTGAAGCTAGTTCTTTTTGGAAGAATATCGACAGGGCCGAAATTTGAACCTTAATGGACCCTAATTTGAGGCCCATAGACAGTCCTGTTTGCAGGAAATGCAGGAATCGACCCAGTTGAAATTCCTCTGTAGGGGCCTTCTTGGCCTCGCACCACGCAACATATTTACGCCAAATACGGTGATAATGTTGCACAGTTACATCCTTCCTGGCTTTGATCAGGGTAGGGATAACTTCATCCGGAATGCCTTTTTCCTTCAGGATCCGGCGTTCAACCGCCATGCCGTCAAACGCAGCCGCGGTAAGTCTTGGAACAGACATGGTCCCTGCTGGAGCAGGTCCTTTCTTAGAGGTAGAGGCCACGGGTCTTCCGTGAGCATCTCTTGAATTTCCGGGTACCAAGTCCTTCTTGGCCAATCCGGAGCCACGAGTATAGTCTTTACACCTCTCCTTCTTATGATTCTCAGTACCTTGGGTATGAGAGGCAGAGGAGGGAACACATATACTGACTGGTACACCCACGGTGTTACCAGAGCGTCCACAGCTATTGCCTGAGGGTCCCTTGACCTGGCGCAATATCTGTCCAGTTTTTTGTTGAGGCGGGACGCCATCATGTCCACCTTTTGGTTTTTCCCAACGGTTCACAATCATGTGAAAGACTTCTGGGTGAAGTCCCCACTCCCCCGGGTGAAGATGGTGTCTGCTGAGGAAGTCTGCTTCCCAGTTGTCCACTCCCGGAATGAACACTGCTGACAGTGCTATCACATGATTTTCCGCCCAGCGAAGAATCCTTGCAACTTCCGTCATTGCCCTCCTGCTTCTTGTGCCGCCCTGTCTGTTTACGTGGGCGACTGCCGTGATGTTGTCCGACTGGATCAACACCGGCTGACCCTGAAGCAGAGGCCTTGCCTGACTTAGGGCATTGTAAATGGCCCTTAGTTCCAGGATATTTATGTGAAGTGACGTTTCCATGCTTGACCACAAGCCCTGGAAATGTTTTCCCTGTGTGACTGCTCCCCAGCCTCTCAGGCTGGCATCCGTGGTCACCAGGACCCAATCCTGAATGCCGAATCTGCGGCCCTCTAGGAGATGAGCACTCTGTAACCACCACAGGAGAGACACCCTTGTCCTTGGAGACAGGGTTATCCGCTGATGCATTTGAAGATGCGATCCGGACCATTTGTCCAGCAGATCCCACTGAAAAGTTCTTGCGTGGAATCTGCCGAATGGAATCGCTTCGTAAGAAGCCACCATCTTTCCCAGGACCCTTGTGCATTGATGCACTGACACTTGGCCTGGTCTTAGGAGGTTCCTGACTAGGTTGGATAACTCCCTGGCTTTCTCCTCCGGGAGAAACACCTTTTTCTGGACTGTGTCCAGAATCATCCCTAGGAACAGCAGACGTGTCGTCGGAATCAGCTGCGATTTTGGAATATTTAGAATCCATCCGTGCTGTCGTAGTACTAATTGAGATAGTGCTACTCCGACCTCTAACTGTTCTCTGGACCTTGCCCTTATCAGGAGATCGTCCAAGTAAGGGATAATTAAGACGCCTTTTCTTCGAAGAAGAATCATCATTTCGGCCATTACCTTGGTAAAGACCCGGGGTGCCGTGGACAATCCAAACGGCAGCGTCTGAAACTGATAGTGACAGTTCTGTACCACAAACCTGAGGTACCCTTGGTGAGAAGGGCAAATTGGGACATGGAGGTAAGCATCCTTGATGTCCAGAGACACCATATAGTCCCCTTCTTCCAGGTTCGCTATCACTGCTCTGAGTGACTCCATCTTGAACTTGAACCTTTTTATGTAAGTGTTCAAGGATTTCAGATTTAAAATGGGTCTCACCGAGCCGTCCGGCTTCGGTACCACAAACAGCGTGGAATAATACCCCTTTCCCTGTTGTAGGAGGGGTACCTTGATTATCACCTGCTGGGAATACAGCTTGTGAATGGCTTCCAATACCGCCTCCCTGTCGGGGGGAGACGTTGGTAAAGCAGACTTCAGGAACCGGCGAGGGGGAGACGTCTCGAATTCCAATTTGTACCCCTGAGATACTACCTGCAGGATCCAGGGGTCCACTTGCGAGTGAGCCCACTGCGCGCTGAAATTCTTGAGACGGGCCCCCACCGTGCCTGAGTCCGCTTGTAAGGCCCCAGCGTCATGCTGAGGACTTGGCAGAACCGGGGGAGGGCTTCTGTTCATGGGAAGAGGCTGTCTGCTGCAGTCTTTTTCCCCTTCCTCTGCCCCGGGGCAGATATGAGTGGCCTTTTGCCCGCTTGCCCTTATGGGGACAAAAGGACTGAGCCTGAAAAGACGGTATCTTTTTCTGCTGAGAGGTGACCTGGGGTAAAAAGGTGGATTTCCCAGCCGTTGCCGTGGCCACCAGGTCCGATAGACCGACCCCAAATAACTCCTCCCCTTTATACGGCAATACTTCCATATGCCGTTTGGAATCCGCATCACCTGACCACTGTCGCGTCCATAACCCTCTTCTGGCAGAAATGGACATCGCACTTACTCTTGATGCCAGAGTGCAAATATCCCTCTGTGCATCTCGCATATATAGAAATGCATCCTTTAAATGCTCTATAGTTAATAATATATTGTCCCTGTCCAGGGTATCAATATTTTCAGTCAGGGAATCCGACCAAGCCACCCCAGCACTGCACATCCAGGCTGAGGCGATTGCTGGTCGCAGTATAATACCAGTATGTGTGTATATACTTTTTAGGATATTTTCCAGCTTCCTATCAGCTGGTTCCTTGAGGGCGGCCGTATCAGGAGACGGTAACGCCACTTGTTTTGATAAGCGTGTGAGCGCCTTATCGACCCTAGGGGGTGTTTCCCAACGTGCCCTAACCTCTGGCGGGAAAGGGTATAATGCCAATAATTTTTTAGAAATTAGCAGTTTTTTATCGGGGGAAACCCACGCTTCATCACACACTTCATTTAATTCATCTGATTCAGGAAAAACTACGGGTAGTTTTTTCACACCCCACATAATACCCTTTTTTGTGGTACTTGTAGTATCAGAAATGTTCAAAACCTCCTTCATTGCCGTGATCATGTAACGTGTGGCCCTACTGGAAAATACGTTTGTTTCCTCACCGTCGACACTGGAGTCAGTGTCTGTGTCTGTATCGACCTGAGGTAACGGGCGTTTTAGAGCCCCTGACGGTGTTTGAGACGCCTGGACAGGTATTAACTGATTTGCCGGCTGTCTCATGTCGTCAACAGTCTTTTGTAAAGTGCTGACACTATCACGTAATTCTTTCCATAAGACCATCCAGTCAGGTGTCGACTCCCTAGGGGGTGACATCACTAACACAGGCAATTGCTCCGCCTCCACACCATTTTCCTCCTCATACATGTCGACACAACGTACCGACACACAGCACACACACAGGGAATGCTCTGACAGAGGACAGGACCCCACTAGCCCTTTGGGGAGACAGAGGGAGAGTTTGCCAGCACACACCAGAGCGCTATATATATATATATATATATATATATGGATAACCTTATATAAGTGTTTTTCCCTGATATAGCTGCAATATATATTTATCTGCCAAATTAGTGCCCCCCCTCTCTTGTTTTACCCTGTTTCTGTAGTTCAGGACTGCAGGGGAGAGTCAGGGAGCCTTCCTCCAACGGAGCTGTGAGGAAAAAATGGCGCCAGTGTGCTGAGGAGATAGGCTCCGCCCCCTTCTCGGCGGCCTTTCTCCCGCTTTTTTATGGAAAAATTGGCAGGGGTTAAATGCATCCATATAGCCCAGGAGCTATATGTGATGTATTTTTTGCCAAAAAAGGTCTTTTTATTGTGTCTCAGGGCGCCCCCCCCCAGCGCCCTGCACCCTCAGTGACCGGAGTGTGAAGTGTGCTGAGAGCAATGGCGCACAGCTGCGGTGCTGTGCGCAGGGCCGGTGCAAGGTATCTCGGCACCCTAGGCAAAACTTCAGCGTAACCCACCCCCCACCCCCACCCCAAAAACAAAACACTTGCTCTCCTTGGTGTCTGAATGCCTGTGTCTCTCACATTTACTTACTCCTCGCATTTTGCCTGCTACCCATTCGGCTCCTTCTTCCCTCTCAACCCCTGCCCCCCCCCCCCCACTCCCCCCTCATTCCCCGCACCTCTCATTGCTTGTTTCACTCCCTGCCTGTATCCTTGACCCACTGCCTACCTGATTCCTTCTCTCAGCCCCACACCTCTCACTACCTTTTTTTCTTTAACCCCTAGCCCCTCTCCCCAATGCAATTTCTCATCCAATGCAGCTCCTTTCCCAACATAGACATCTCAAATCAGGAGCACCACGGCAGATATGGTGGCAATTTAAAATTAGTACAGTCACTCACACAGGAGTCACCCACTGTCGCACACATTCACACACAGCAGTCACCCAATGTCACCCACACACAGCAGTCATTCACTGGCACCCATATACAGCATTCACCCAATGTAACCCACAATGTCAACCACACACAAACAATGCACCCAGTAGTGCTCACCTAGTGCCACCTTGCACTGCGCAGCTGGCTGGGAGGAGCCCGGGAGTCAGCTGTCATCCGCAGCCGCTATGTGTCTAGCCAGATAACTGGAAAAGTGTGGTACATTAGCTGCAGCTGGTGTGACAGCTGTTCAGCGGCTCAGGGCAGCTCAATGTCAGGATCAGCCACACAGCAGCAACAGCCGGGGGCGGGAGGGCGCATGGTCATTGAGGATGTCCCGGGTCCTAATGTTGCTGTGTTTTTAGTGCAAAGGGGAGGTCTTGACCCTCCTCAGCCTGGCCCTGGCAGCACAAGATGCAGAAGGTGGGGAGGCAGCGGGTAACATTTGGGAGCACAATCGCGGGAGGGGGGGGGGCTGGTAATGATGCAGAGAGGAGGAAGTAACATTCAGGAGCATAATTGCGCGCGGGGGGGGGGGAGATCGCGGTGAGCGAAAAAGCTTGTGGGTCCCAGTGACCCATTACTTTAAAAAAATGGGGTCCTATTCCACTGTTTCTGGGTCCCATCTCTATATGCCGCACCTACACCTTCTCTATATACCGCACCTACACCATCTCTATATACCGCACCTACACCATCTCTATATACCGCACCTACACCATCTCTATATACCGCACCTACACCATCTCTATATACCGCACCTACACCATCACTATATACCGCACCTACACCTTCTCTATATACCGCACCTACACCATCTCTATTTACCACACCTACACCATCTCTATATACCGCACCTACACCACACCTTCTCTATATGACGCACCTACACCTTCTTTATATGCCGCACCTACACCTTCTCTGTATGCCGCACCTACACCTTCTCTATATGCCGCACCTACACCTTCTCTATATGCCGCACCTACACCTTCTCTATATGCCGCACCTACACCATCTCTATATGCCGCACCTACACCATCCCTATATGCCGCACCTACACCATCCCTATATACCGCACCTACACCATCACTATATACCGCACCTACACCTTCTCTATATGCCGCACCTACACCTTCTCTATATGCCGCACCTACACCATCTCTATATGCCGCACCTACACCTTATCTATATGCCGCACCTACACCATCCCTATATACCGCACCTACACCATCACTATATACCGCACCTACACCATCTCTATATACCACACCTACACCATCTCTATATACCGCACCTACACCATCACTATATACCGCACCTACACCATCTCTATATGCCGCACCTACACCTTCTCTATATGCCGCACCTACACCATCTCTATATGCCGCACCTACACCTTCTCTATATGCCGCACCTACACCATCTCTATATGCCGCACCTACACCATCTCTATATGCCGCACCTACACCATCCCTATATGCCGCACCTACACCATCCCTATATACCGCACCTACACCATCACTATATACCGCACCTACACCTTCTCTATATGCCGCACCTACACCTTCTCTATATGCCGCACCTACACCATCTCTATATGCCGCACCTACACCTTATCTATATGCCGCACCTACACCATCCCTATATACCGCACCTACACCATCACTATATACCGCACCTACACCATCTCTATATACCACACCTACACCATCTCTATATACCGCACCTACACCATCTCTATATACCGCACCTACACCATCTCTATATACCGCACCTACACCATCTCTATATGCCGCACCTACACCATCTCTATATGCCGCACCTACACCTTCTCTATATGACGCACCTACACCATCCCTATATACCGCACCTACACCTTCTCTGCATGATGCTCCTGAATAGAACTTTCTGTGTATTGTGAACCTTTCTAAACCAATAGAAGAAACCAGAACTACATGGCTGAAGTTTCTCTGCAAATTGAGATTGTCCTGGGGGATAAGGTGTTAACAGTCACAGATTCCCATGTAGGGGTGGGGGGCAGTGTAGCACATTCCAAGAAGCTGTGGCAGACACTACTGTGTACTATGCATTGCTTCAGTCAGTGTTTCTGTACACGTGCAGCAGGGAGCAGTGACCGGTCAGCCGGAGCTGGAGACGGAGAGCACTGCCTGGTGCTTCAGCCTGAATGTGAGTGTATGTCACAGCAGAACAGACAGAACCAGTGTGAGTTACCTTACATCGTTCTGCACTGCACATTTCCTCTGTGTGCTGTGCTTGAACAGCATCGTAGGTAACCACTGTTGGAGGGTGATGTGAAGAACGTCGGGTTCCTTAGTTCCGGGGGAGGAGAGAAGAGAGAGGGAGGGAGGGCTGTTCAAACTCCCCTGGGACGCGCTGCACTGATATTGGTTTATTTTAATGATTGCTCGCTGTCCCCCTCGCAGGCTGGCTCCTCCTCCACTTCTGCACTGCAGTCGGGCAAGGGAGACTTTAATCATTAAAACAAATCAATATCCGTGCAGCGCATCCCAGGGGACAAGGGGGACCCACCCTGGCACGTATTTGCGAACACTGGAGGTAACATTCGGGAGCGGGGGAGCGGGTGGACGGGGGCGGGGGATGACCCACTCACATTGAACTCATGTTGAACAATTGTCAGCAGGGTGATAAAGCGTTGTCTGATTTATTCAGTGTGCAGTGCCGCCCTCCAGTGGTCGCCGCCCATAGGCAGCTGCCTAAAGCTGCCTAGTGGTAGCGCCGGCCCTGGCTGTGCGCTACCTTATTGAAGACAGGACGTCTTCTGCCGCCGATTTTCCGGACCTCTTCAGTCTTCTGGCTCTGTAAGGGGGACGGCGGCGCGGCTCTGGGACCCATCCATGGCTGTACCTGTGATCATCCCTCTGGAGCTAATGTCCAGTAGCCAAGAAGCCCAATCCACTCTGCACGCAGGTGAGTTCGCTTCTTCTCCCCTTAGTCCCTCGGTGCAGTGAGCCTGTTGCCAGCAGGTCTCACTGAAAATAAAAAACCTAAAACTAAACTTTTTTCTAAGCAGCTCAGGAGAGCCACCTAGACTGCACCCTTCTCGTTCGGGCACAAAAATCTAACTGAGGCTTGGAGGAGGGTCATAGGGGGAGGAGCCAGTGCACACCAGGTAGTCCTAAAGCTTTTACTTTTGTGCCCAGTCTCCTGCGGAGCCGCTATTCCCCATGGTCCTTTCGGAGTCCCCAGCATCCACTAGGACGTTAGAGAAATGTTATTTTGCAATATACTTTGAATTAGGCCCTGTGTCTCTTTATTGGCTGTTTTTATAGATCAGTCCAAATAAAAAAGCAAGTTACTGTGTCAGCAACGTTGTTGCTTTTCTATTTCAAATACTGTTATGCTGAAACAAAATACTTCTCCCGAATGCAGTTCTAAGAATGAGCATAGTAACACTATCACTTGCATCATGGCGTCTGCAGCCTTTGCTCATGGAAGATATAACTGATGCAGGCTGAAGGATTACTGTAAATTGCAGAACTGTGGTAACGTGTTGTGTTCATTTGATGTTGTACAGAAAGGCGATCGTGTGTTCACCACGGCGACCATCACAGGCGGGTACGCGGAGTACACCGTGGCAGCTGAAGATACAGTTTTCCCTTTGCCCAAGAAGCTGAACTTCAAACAAGGAGCCGCCCTGTCTATTCCGTACTTCACCGCCTACCGGGCGCTCTTCACCAAGTCAGTTATATGAATGTCTATTTGCTCTGTTCAGTGGATAATTTCAGGTACTGGCTACCTCTATCCTAAGGTCAAGGGCGTAGCTACCATAGGTGCAGGGAGTGCAGCTGCTATGGGGCCCAGAGCTGAGGGGGCCCATGTTTCCTGCCAAAGTTTTCACTATTGGGTGATGCATAGAGGCCCTTATAAACTTTTGCCTTGGGGCCTGCAATATATCAAGGTATGCCACTGGACCTGCTCATTGTAATATAGTATAAAAATAAAGGGAGGGCATTATAATGTTACATAATATGAACTTCGGAAGAGTAATATGGCAGAATATGAGGTGGAGACACTGTTTGTCATAATGTGTATTAGGGTTACTATGTGGCATAATGTGTATTGGCACATAATGTGAACTGGCACTACTATGGTTCACAAATTTAAATCGGGCACAACATTTAAAAAGGCTCTACTGTGGTTGAGAAAGAACTAGGGCACTAAGAGGGCAGTTGTTAAAATGTACACTTGCTGTGGAGAAATGTCTCTCTAGAAGCATTGTGACAGGGGCCCCTTCAAAATGTTGCTATGGGGCCCACACATTTCTGGCTACGCCCCTGCCTAAGGTGGCTATACACACTATATTATGTGGCCCCTTACTCCATGGAAGTATCCTAAGGTGGCTATACACACTATATTATGTGGCCCCTTACTCCGTGGAAGTATCCTAAGGTGACTATACACACTATATTATGTGGCCCCTTACTCCATGGAAGTATCCTAAGGCGGCTATACACACTATATTATGTGGCCCCTTACTCCATGGAAGTATCCTAAGGTGGCTATACACACTATATTATGTGGCCCCTTACTCCATGGAAGTATCCTAAGGTGGCTATACACACTATATTATCTGGCCCTTACTCCGTGGAAGTATCCTAAGGTGGCTATACACACTATATTATGTGGCCCCTTACTCCATGGAAGTATCCTAAGGTGGCTATACACACTATATTATGTGGCCCCTTACTCCATGGAAGTATCCTAAGGTGGCTATACACACTATATTATGTGGCCCCCTTACTCCATGGAAGTATCCTAAGGTGGCTATACACACTATATTATGTGGCCCCTTACTCCATGGAAGTATCCTAAGGTGGCTATACACACTATATTATGTGGCCCCTTACTCCATGGAAGTATCCTAAGGTGGCTATACACACTATATTATGTGGCCCCTTACTCCATGGAAGTATCCTAAGGTGGCTATACACACTATATTATGTGGCCCTTACTCTGTGGAAGTATCCTAAGGCGGCTATACACACTATATTATGTGGCCCCTTACTCCATGGAAGTATCCTAAGGCGGCTATACACACTATATTATGTGGCCCCTTACTCCATGGAAGTATCCTAAGGTGGCTATACACACTATATTATGTGGCCCCTTACTCCATGGAAGTATCCTAAGGTGGCTATACACACTATATTATGTGGCCCCTTACTCCGTGGAAGTATCCTAAGGTGGCTATACACACTATATTATCTGGCCCCTTACTCCATGGAAGTATCCTAAGGTGGCTATACACACTATATTATCTGGCCCCTTACTCCATGGAAGTATCCTAAGGTGGCTATACACACTATATTATGTATCCCCTTACTCCGTGGAAGTATCCTAAGGTGGCTATACACACTATATTATGTGGCCCCTTACTCCATGGAAGTATCCTAAGGCGGCTATACACACTATATTATGTGGCCCCTTACTCCGTGGAAGTATCCTAAGGTGGCTATACACACTATATTATGTGGCCCCTTACTCCGTGGAAGTATCCTAAGGTGGCTATACACACTATATTATCTGGCCCCTTACTCCGTGGAAGTATCCTAAGGCGGCTATACACACTATATTATGTGGCCCCTTACTCCATGGAAGTATCCTAAGGTGGCTATACACACTATATTATGTGGCCCCTTACTCCATGGAAGTATCCTAAGGTGGCTATACACACTATATTATGTGGCCCCTTACTCCGTGGAAGTATCCTAAGGTGGCTATACACACTATATTATCTGGCCCCTTACTCCATGGAAGTATCCTAAGGTGGCTATACACACTATATTATCTGGCCCCTTACTCCATGGAAGTATCCTAAGGTGGCTATACACACTATATTATGTATCCCCTTACTCCGTGGAAGTATCCTAAGGTGGCTATACACACTATATTATGTGGCCCCTTACTCCATGGAAGTATCCTAAGGCGGCTATACACACTATATTATGTGGCCCCTTACTCCGTGGAAGTATCCTAAGGTGGCTATACACACTATATTATGTGGCCCCTTACTCCGTGGAAGTATCCTAAGGTGGCTATACACACTATATTATCTGGCCCCTTACTCCGTGGAAGTATCCTAAGGCGGCTATACACACTATATTATGTGGCCCCTTACTCCATGGAAGTATCCTAAGGCGGCTATACACACTATATTATGTGGCCCCTTACTCCATGGAAGTATCCTAAGGCGGCTATACACACTATATTATGTGGCCCCTTACTCCGTGGAAGTATCCTAAGGCGGCTATACACACTATATTATGTGGCCCCTTACTCCGTGGAAGTATCCTAAGGCGGCTATACACACTATATTATGTGGCCCCTTACTCCGTGGAAGTATCCTAAGGCGGCTATACACACTATATTATGTGGCCCCTTACTCCATGGAAGTATCCTAAGGCGGCTATACACACTATATTATGTGGCCCCTTACTCCATGGAAGTATCCTAAGGTGGCTATACACACTATATTATGTGGCCCCTTACTCCATGGAAGTATCCTAAGGTGGCTATACACACTATATTATGTGGCCCCTTACTCCATGGAAGTATCCTAAGGTGGCTATACACACTATATTATGTGGCCCCTTACTCCGTGGAAGTATCCTAAGGCGGCTATACACACTATATTATCTGGCCCTTACTCCATGGAAGTATCCTAAGGTGGCTATACACACTATATTATCTGGCCCTTACTCCATGGAAGTATCCTAAGGCGGCTATACACACTATATTATGTATCCCCTTACTCCATGGAAGTATCCTAAGGTGGCTATACACACTATATTATGTGGCCCCTTACTCCATGGAAGTATCCTAAGGTGGCTATACACACTATATTATGTGGCCCCTTACTCCATGGAAGTATCCTAAGGTGGCTATACACACTATATTATGTGGCCCCTTACTCCATGGAAGTATCCTAAGGTGGCTATACACACTATATTATGTGGCCCCTTACTCCGTGGAAGTATCCTAAGGCGGCTATACACACTATATTATCTGGCCCCTTACTCCATGGAAGTATCCTAAGGTGGCTATACACACTATATTGTCTGGCCCCTTACTCCGTGGAAGTATCCTAAGGTGGCTATACACACTATATTATGTATCCCCTTACTCCATGGAAGTATCCTAAGGCGGCTATACACACTATATTATGTGGCCCCTTACTCCATGGAAGTATCCTAAGGCGGCTATACACACTATATTATCTGGCCCCTTACTCCATGGAAGTATCCTAAGGTGGCTATACACACTATATTATGTGGCCCCTTACTCCATGGAAGTATCCTAAGGTGACTATACACACTATATTATCTGGCCCCTTACTCCATGGAAGTATCCTAAGGTGGCTATACACACTATATTATCTGGCCCCTTACTCCATGGAAGTATCCTAAGGTGACTATACACACTATATTATGTGGCCCCTTACTCCGTGGAAGTATCCTAAGGTGGCTATACACACTATATTATGTGGCCCCTTACTCCATGGAAGTATCCTAAGGTGGCTATACACACTATATTATGTGGCCCCTTACTCCATGGAAGTATCCTAAGGCGGCTATACACACTATATTATCTGGCCCCTTACTCCGTGGAAGCTTTTCAGGATAACCTTCAAAGTCCGTTCACAACACAATGCAATACAAGGTAGATTACGTGCAGACAATAATTTTATGATTTCTTTGTAGGAATTTATTTAACTGTAATGATTCAATTAAGCTCTCCCTGCTGTGATTAAAGCTTGCACGACTATAATGCAGAATACATTTCAATATTTGACAACTTATCACACTTAAATGTTAAAACAGAAAATAGGATTTGAATTACCTATCGGTTAATCCTTTTCTCCTTGTCCGTAGAGGATACTGGGGTCCACATTGGTACCATGGGGTATAGGCAGGTCCACTAGGAGCCTTGGGCACTTTAAGAAATTAATAGTGTGCACTGGCTCCTCCTCCTATGCCCCTCCTACCAGACTCAGTCTAGAAACTGTGCCTGAGGAGACGGACATACCTTGAGAGAAGGATTTAACAGAACAGTGGTGAGATTCGAACCAGCATACACAAAACAAGAGGAAAGCCATGCTAACCAAACTTGAACGGGAACAGCACCAGCTGCACCAACAATAATACTTAACTAAGTAACTGTGCAGGAAACACGAAGCACTGGGTGGGCGCCCAGTAACCTCCACGGACTACGAGAAAAGGATTTACCGGTAGGTAATTAAAATCCTATTTTCTCTTACGTCCTAGAGGATACTGGGGTCCACATTAGTACCATGGGGATGTACCAAAGCTCCCAAACCAGGTGGGAGAGTGTGGAGGTTCCTGCAGAACTGATTGACCAAATTGAAGGTCCTCAGCGGCCAAAGTATCGAACTTGTAGAACTTGGCAAACGTGTTCGAACCCGACCAAGTAGCTGCTCGGCAGAGCTGTAAAGCCGAGACACCCTGGGCAGCCGCCCAGGAAGAACCCACTGAACTAGTAGAGTGGGCCTGTACAGATCTTGGAACCGGCAAACCTGCCATAGAGTAAGCATGCTGGATAGTAAGCCTGATCCAGCGAGCAATAGACTGCTTTGAAGCAGGACACCCATTTTTATTGGGATCATAGAGAACAAACAGCGAGTCCGACTTTCTGTGACGAGCTGTCCACTTCACATAAATCTTCAAAGCCCTCGCAACATCTAGGGACTTTGAGGTAGAAGAGGTGTCTGTAACCACCGGATCCGCAATAGGTTGGTTGATATGAAACGTAGACACCACCTTTGGAAGAAATTGCGGACGAGTTCTGAGTTCAGCTCTATCCTCACGAAAAATCAAATAAGGGCTCTTGTGAAACAATGCCACCAGTTCCGACACCCGCCAGGCTGAAGCCAGGCCAACAGTGTGATGGTCTTCCACGTAAGAAAATTTACGTCCACTTCCTGTAAGGGATCAAACCAGGGCCGCCATCAAGGGGGTGCCCTGTGTACAGTTGTCCCGGGCCCGGACACTCTGACAGAGTGGAGGGCCCGGGCTGCACACACAGCCACCCGTGGATATACCCATCTGCCGCCGCACCCACGGGCCGCCCCTCCCTGTCTCTCCCCCCTCCCTCTGCTGCTCACCGCCTCCTGCTGATGTCAGGGGAGGAGAGCGCAGCCCTGCGCCTCTCCTGCCCCTCTGTGTCTTCAATTCAGCATCGCCCGTGAGCCAATCAGAGCTCGCGGACCGCGACCTTTGATTGGCTCACGGATCGGTTCTGAATTGAATGGAGACACCCGCACCCGCCGGAGACTGAGGGGAAGGAGAGGCGCAGGCTGCGCTCTCCTCCCCTCACACAGACACAGGTGAGCAGCAGGGGAGGGGGGGGGGCTTCCTGTATATCTGGCACTGGGGGGGGGCATGTATACCTGGCAATGGGGGCATATATGGCACTGGGGGGGCATGTATACCTGGCAATGGGGGCATATCTGGCACTGGGGGGACATATGTATCTGGCACTGGGGGCATATCTGGCACTGGGGGGACATGTATACCTGGCAATGGGGGCATATCTGGCACTGGGGGGACGTGTAGCTGACACTGGGGGCATATCTGGCACTGGGGGCATATCTGGCACTGGGGGGGCATGTATACCTGGCAGTGGGAGCATATCTGGGGGGGGGGGGGCAGGTATACCTGGCAATAGGGGCACATCTGGCACTGCGGGGGCATGTATACCTGGCCGTGGGAGCATATCTGGCACTGGGGGGACATGTGTATCTGGCACTGGGGGCATATCTGGCACTGGGGGGACATGTATACCTGGCAATGGGGGCATATCTGGCAATGGGGGCATATCTGGCACTGGGGGCATATCTGGCACTGGGGGGGCATGTATACCTGGCAATGGGGGCATATCTGGCAATGGGGGCATATCTGGCACTGGGGGGACATATCTGGCACTGGGGGGACATGTATACCTGGCAATGGGGGCATATCTGGCACTGGGGGATACCTGGCAGTGAGAGCATATCTGGCACGGAGGGGGGGGGGGGATGTATACCTGGCGCTGGGGGCATATCTGGCACTGGGGGGTATGCCTATTTTTTCAGTCCCGGGCCCCACAATTTCTGGTGGCAGCCCTGGATCAAACCATTCTGATTGGAAGAACTGCAACACCACGTTGAGATTCCAAGGTGCCGTGGGAGGCACAAAGGGCTGCTGGATGTGCAGAACATCCTTCAAGAACGTCTGAACCTCAGGGAGGGAAGCCAATTATTTCTGGAAGAAAATGGATAAGGCCGAAATCTGGACTTTTATGGAGCCCAGGTGTAGCCCACATCCATACCTGACAGCAGAAAAAGCAGAAAACGTCCCAGTTGAAATTCCACCGCAGGAAATTTCTTGTTCTCACACCAAGAGACGTATTTCTTCCAAATACGGTGGTAATGTTTAGACGTTACCCCTTTCCTGGCTTGGATCAAAGTCTGAATAACCTTATCCCGAATTCCTATCCAGGCTAGAATTTGATGCTCAACTTCCATGCCGTCAAACGTAGCCGTGGTAAGTCTTGATAGATGAACGGCCCCTGTTACAGGAGATCCTCTCGAAGAAGTAGAGTCCACAGATCCTCCAGGAGCATGTCCAGTAGATCCGCATACCAAGCCCTTCTTGGCCAGTCTGGAGCAATGAGAATTGCTTGAACCTTTTCCCTTTTTATTCTTTTGAGAATCTTTGGGATCAATGGAAGTGGCGGAAACACATATACTGGTAGACCCATGGGGACGACAGAGCGTCCACCGCCACTGCCCGTGGGTCCCTCGACCTGGAACAATAGCTTCTTGTTTAGACGATAGGCCATCATGTCGATATGTGAAATGCCCCACCAACGTGTCAAGCACCCGAACACCTCCGGGTGGAGGCCCCACTCTACTGGGTGGAGGTCGTGTCTGCTGAGGAAGTCTGATTCCCAGTTGTCTACTCCCGGAATGAAGATTGCTGACAACGCCACCACGTGTCTTTCTGCCCAGAGGAGAATTCTTGTCACTTCTGACATTGCTGCTCTGCTCTTCGTTCCGCCTTGTAGGTTTATGTACGTTACTGCTGTCACATTGTCCGACTGAACTTGCATGGCTTGATCTTGAAGAAGATATGATGCCTGTAGAAGGGCATTGTTTATGGCCCTTAGTTCCAGAATGTTGATTGGAAGAATGGTTTCCTGACTTGACCATTTTCCTTGGAACTGTTCCCCCTGGGTGACTGCTCCCCAACCTCTGAGACTTGGCCAGGTGAGAAGTCTGAAGCCACCATAGAAGAGAAATCCTGGCTTTTGGCAACAGACATATCCTCTTGTGCATGTGGAGATGCGATCCGGACCATTTGTCCAACAGATCCAGTTGGAAGGGCCTTGAGTGAAACCTTCTGTACTGTAGCGCCTAGTAGGCAGCTACCATCTTCTCCAGAAGGCAAATGCAGAGATGCACCGATATCCGGGTTGGCCTCAAGACATCCTGCATCATCGACTGGATTACCAATGCCTTTTCCAATAGAAGGAATACCTTCTGTGCCTCGGTATCCAGTATCATCCCCAGGAACAGAAGCCACCGTGTTGGTTCCAGGTGAGATTTTGGTAGGTTCAGAATCCACCCGTGATGCCGGAGTAGTTGAGTTGAGAAGGCAATGTTGTCCAACAACCTCTCCCTGGATGGTGCCTTGATCAGCAGGTCGTCCAGGCATGGAATTACGTTCACTCCCTGTTTGCGAAGGAGAAACATCATCTCTGCTATTATCTTGGTGAACACCCTCTGTGCTGTGGAAAGGACAGATGGCAGGGCCTGGAACTGGTAGTGATAGTCCTGTGATGCAAACCTGAGATAAGCCTGATGAGGTGGACAGATTGAAATATGAAGGTACGCATCCTTGATATCCAGAGACACCAAGAATTCCCCTTCCTCCAGACCTGAGATCACCGCTCTCAGAGACTCCATCTTGAATTTGAACACACGTAAGTACGGGTTCAATGACTCGAGGATTAAAATGGGTCTCACCGAACCGTCCGGCTTCGGTACCACAAACAGGTTAGAATAATAACCTTTGTTCTGCAGCTGAGGTGGAACTGGAACAATGACCAGTTTTTGAATTGTATCCTTTAAAATTATACTTGCCTCTTGAGAAGCTGGTAAGCCTAATTTGAAGAATTTGTGAGGTGGGAGTTCCTGAAACTCCAGTCTGTAACCCTGGGTGATAAGCTCTATGACCCAGGGATCCTGGCATGATGTTGCCCATATGTGACTGAAATCTCTTAATTGAGCTCCAACCTGCCTGTCTTCCAGGCAGTGTGGTCCACCGTCATGCTGAAGGCTTAGAGGAAACAGAACCTGAGTGCTGTTCCTGTGAACCTGCAGTTGCTGTTTTTTTTTATTTACCTCTATAACCTTTGAAGGCTGTAGAAGAACCTTTGGTCTTATTTTTAAATTTTGCTGTCCGAAAAGACTGCAGAGTCGGAGCCGAGTAGGTCCTCCTAGGTGGAGAAGCTGCGGAAGGAAGGTATGTAGACTTACCCGCTGTAGCCTTGGATATCCATGTATCCAGTTCATCTCCAAACAGGGCCTTACATGTGAATGGTAGGCTTTCCACACTTTTCCTGGAATCCGCATCCGCAGTCCACTGGCGTAGCCACAAGCCCCTGCGTGCTGAAACCGCCATGGCCGTGGTGCATGCATTTAGCAAGACTATCTCTTTTATGGCCTCTACCATAAAACTTGCAGAGTCATGTATATAGTGTAGGAGTAATACAATCTCCCCCTTGGGTAATGAATCTAATCCCTCAAGTAGGTTACCTGACCATTTTGCAATGGCTCTTGTGATCCAAGCACAAGCTATAGTAGGTCTCTGGGCTACTCCCGCAGCTGTGTACAGAGATTTGAGAGTGGTCTCAAGCTTGCGGTCAGCCGTATCTTTTAAGGAGGCTGCCCCTGGGACAGGCAAGACTATCTTGCGTGACAATCTAGATACCGATGCATTAACAATCGGTGGGTTTTCCCATTTTTCTTATCCTGAGGAAAAGGGAAGGATGTAATTAACCTTTTAGGGATCTGAAACTTCTTGTCAGGATTAATTCAAGTTTCTTCAACTAGGGAATTTAATTCCTGAGATGCAGGGAAAGTAACAGAGGATTTATTTTTCACATTAAAATAAGATTTCTCATTCTCTCCTGTCACTGTGTCATCTTTGATGTGCAGGACCTCCCTAATAGCTTCTATCAGGGCCTGTATTCCTTGTGACAGGGCTGCACCCCCCCCCCCCCCCCCCCCACCTAAGTCCACCTCACCCTCCTCTGGGTCTTCATCATCAGTGTCAGCCTGAAAGATTTGGGCCAGTGTACGCTTTTGTGAACAAATGGCAGGGGACTGAGATGCTGGTATGGGACCTGAATCTCTATTCATCAGGTCATCCACAGACTGTCTTAGTAGTTGCGTCTCTTTCTCATTATGGGACAATTTAGTAGAAATATTTGAGATCATCCCTTTTTGAGAATCCAACCAGGCTGGTTCGGATCCACTAGCCTGAGAATGTGTACTACCCTGAGTACATTGTAGTGATCCCCCGGGGAAGAAAAACACTCTGCAGTGCATGAAACACACTCCTTGACTGCCATTGTAATTTGAAAGTACGTACACACACACACACACACACACACACACACACACACACACAGTTAAGCCCAGTTAACCCACACAGAGCCCTTGTAGGGAGACACAGAGTAGGATGGAGCCAGCCACACAGCGCCCTTCTTGCCAAATTTGAGGTCAGCTGGGTCACAGACTAAATACCCCTAATAGGGTATTAGTATTCTTATTCTGCTCCCTTCCCTGCTATGACCCCCTGGTACTGCTGAGGTAATCTGGAGTCCTCGTGGAGGAGCTGCACGTCTCTGCCAGTCCATTCAGTGAGAGCTGCAGAGGGAAAATGGCGCTGGATCCACTCATAGTGATGCCCCGCCCCCTTAATGGCACGCGGTCTTCCCGGTTTTTTATACTGGCTGAGGTTATATTTTTGCTTTACAGTGGGTTAGATCCCCTGTAAGCTGTATTGCCAGTTTGGGTATTTAGTTGTGGCTTCAGCTTGCCCCTCACAGCGGAACACACATAACAGCCTGCATGTCTCTGAAGCCTGGAGCCGCAGCCTGCCTGTCAGCACTGCGCTCCTACCCTCATGCCGCCATTACCGCCGGCGACCCGCTAACCGGGACGCCGACTTTCTACTCACCACTCTTCTCACTTCTGGCTCTGTTAGAGGTGGGAGTGTACGCTCGCCGTGGTGGGGCTTGCGAATGGCTCCCTCAGGAGCTCAGTGTCCTGTCAGCGTGGAACGGGACCATTAACCTTGTAGGAGGTTGAGCCGTTCCCCACCCCTAAGTCCTACCAAGCAGGCAGGCTGGTGCCAACCAGTCCTGCTTGAAAATAAACAGAAAAATAAATGCAGAAAACTCTTCAGGAGCTTCCCTAAGCGTGAATGGCTCCTCCGGGCACATTTTCTAAACTGAGTCTGGTAGGAGGGGCATAGAGGGAGGAGCCAGTGCACATTATTAATTTCTTAAAGTCCCCAAGGCTCCTAGTGGACCTGTCTATGCCCCATGGTACTAATGTGGACCCCAGTATCCTCTAGGACGTAAGAGAAACAATGACATCTAAAGTAATTTAGAATTGGGGCCCCGTAAAACCACTGTAAGTTATATATAAGTCTCGAGTGCACCGGACCTGCACGTTTATCCCTTGGGACTGGTTATTAAAGTCTGTGGAGACGAAAACAAATGAAAGTTTATAATATGAATCGCAGCTAATCCTATTTGGACTGCCACAATGTTTTCCTCACTGTGAATAACTTTTCAGTGTAACAATCTTTCCTGGTGTGTAACCTCTGTACTTTTGAGGTCTTTGTAGCTTTCCGTCAAAATCCTGTATAGCTTCAGAGCATATAGGGTGTCTGCTTATACATGCCGGCTGAGAGTTTTACAGTTGGCTTTATGTCTCTGTATTAATTAACTGGATTCCCCACTATATATGGAGAGTGAGAGGTTACTTAATGCTGCAGCTTTGATCTGTGCTCTAATGTCGGGTTGTGCAGTGTCACTTACTACAGACCTCCCCAGTTGATCGTTCAGCCGTCTGGTTGCTTCTTAGGATGCTTTTACTCCACTTCTCCCTATACTGCTCAGTGCTGCTCATCACTAGAGGAGGTGCTGAGGGACACTGACACCGCTTGCACTGTCTCCGGTCACCGGGAACAGCCACTCCACACACACTGTCCGCCATTATCTCTCTTCCAAGATGGCTGCTCCATGACCACCAACAGTCACACCTGCCAGCACGATCCAGCCTCTCCCTGAAGCTGCATGTGACATCTGTGTAGCCAGCGCGCGAGAGAGTTCCCATTCGCCATGCGCTAGCTCTCATAGGTGTGCGCAGGGGGGGTGCCTGGTGCGCACAGGCACCCCCTAATGTCAGGCACCCCGATCTCACATGCCCGATGCAGTGATCACCGAGCAGGCTGATTACTGTCCCCTCTGCGCTGCACCCTGTCAGGACTGCATTACTGATGCCTGGGTTAATCAAGGGTGCCACTGCCACCGGCTTTCAAATTCCCAGCTCCACCTCCATGTATAAAAACAGTGTGATGTGACGTGATTACGCCATGCTGCTCGCATGCCCACCCGTCACATACACACCTCTCTCCTTCTATGCTACGCCAACACCAGCCACTGATGCGGAGCAGCATGCAGCCAGTGTTCCTCTTAGGAAGACAAATTCAATACTGGCAGGCGGCCAGCAGCAGCATTGACACGTCACTCGTCTTTCCAGCAGCGGCAGTACTAGTCTGCGACTGTCAGTGAGTGACTGACTTGTAAGTAAGCTGCTGCAGCTTGCAGGTGAAAGAGAGGGGGAGCCAGACCAGGCTGAGGAGGAGCAGTGTAATTGCAGTGAGTGCCATAGGGGTGTTTGTTTGGTGCACACCACAACATCTGACAATGTATCTGCTTTATCAGGATTGGTACAAGGGTGGATATTTTATATGCGTTGACCATCAATAGATGGTGCTAGACACGCCCAAAAGGCGGTGCTAGACACACCCCTCCGATAGTGCACCCCCTAATAAAATGTGCTGCGCACGCCAGTGCTAGCTCTGTAGTTCTAGTCCTACTGTCACCATTGATGCTCTGGCTCCTTTAACTGTATATAAAGGCAGTATTTATAAATAGTAAATGTTCTAAATTCTAGTGGGGCATCACATTGTGTCTGAATATTTTTTGTGATCCATTAGTGCAATGACTAACATGGGCCATCTTAACAGCAGTGTAGGCCCCTGGGCACAGCAATGCACTGGGGCCCCTACCCATTCTTCAGCGGATGGGGTGGGGGGTGCTATCAGCAGCAGCTTTGATGTCCCGCGGGCAGTAGGGGGTGTTCTCTCTTACGCTCAGCATGTAGGACCTGGAGCATTAATTTCTGCTAATTACTCTTACTGCACAGATGGCAGGAGATGTGGCGGGAGGGAGAACACTGAACTATAGCAGGGGGCATTAGGCTGAATGAAGGGGCCCTGGAACATGACTTCCAGGGCGGCAGGGGGTGTTTAATACGTAGGGGAGGGGTGGATAGTGGAGTGGGCTTAATATTCATCATTTTCCGGTGGGAGCAAGGGGGTGTGTGTGTGTGAGGAGGGGAAGCTTGCTTGACTGCAGATATCTCCAGTTCCTGGAAATAGATTTCTTAGCTTTTAATGGGATATAATAAAAAAAACTACAGGAGGTACTGGGGTCACCTTTCAGGAGGTACTGGGGTCACCTTTCAGGAGGTACTGGGGTCACCTTTCAGGAGGTACTGGGGACACCTTTCAGGAGGTACTGAGGACTTGGGGATCAGAGTTCAGGAGCCAGAGCAATCCACCAACGAATATATAAAACTGCATACCAGGTGTGTGGAGCTGGAGCAGGGACCAGCTGCTGGAAGGCTTATATCTCCGGTTCTGGGCATAGTAGAGACAAGCTGCCAGTGTCCAGTGAAAGGGGAGAGTCCCAGCTTTTGGAGTATACCCTCATAAAACCTCTAAGTCAGACAGAACCCAAGATATCTGGCTGGGAAGAGCAATTATTAGGCTTGGATGGGGACCACTGCTTTGAAGTCAGATAGCTCCGGTTCCCCAGGGCCGATTTTTAAAAATCTGGTACCCCTGGAAAAAGGGGACCCTCAGCTATCAGCCTAGGACCCTTACACTCCTGGGGCCCTTGGGCAAGTGCTCATTGAGCCCATACGAAAAGATGGCCCTGGGCTGAGCCACCAAATCTGTGATGGAACAGTGGGTTCCAAAAAGGCACAAAGAACATTCATCCCCAGGTAATTAAGACACAGCACACAGGGGCAGATTTAAGATCTTAAGGGCCGTACACACGTATCGATGTGTACGGAGATGTGTGCTGAGCAATCTAGCACAGACCGCTCAGCACACAGCGCGATGTGTGTGGAGTGAGGGGGAGGGGGGGGGGGGGGGGGAGGGACTGTCACTTCACCAAGCGGTGACTGAGCGATCTACTAGATTGGCCAATCTAGAGCTTACACACGTAACACCCCCTGTAGCAGTGACGCTTACACATGTAACGCCCCCTGCAGTAGTGACACTTACGCACGTAACACCCCTGTACCAGTGACGCTTATACAAGACGCAGTGATGCTTACACACGTAATGCCACCTGTAGCAGTGACGCTTACACACATAAGGCCCCATGTACCAGTGACGCTTACACACGTAACACCCCCTGTAGCAGTGACGCTTACACATGTAACGCCCCCTGCAGTAGTGACACTTACACACGTAACACCCCTGTACCAGTGACGCTTATTCAAGACGCAGTGATGCTTACACATGTAACGCCCCCTGTAGCAGTGACACTTACATACATAATGCCCCCTGTAACGGGTATGGGTCGTTGAGTCGACCCCACTTAGGTCGACAGTCATTAGATCGACCACTGAAGGTCGACAGTTGCATTAGGTCGACAGGTAAAAAGGTTGACATGAATTTTTTGTGTTTTTTTTTGTGTCATTTTCTACGTAAAGTGACGGAGAACCCCAATTAGTGCACCGTGTCCCCTCGCATGGCGAGTGAACTTCGGACAAGGTGCCTCGCTCCGCTACCACTTGGCTCGGCACAGATTACCGTTCCATTCGTAGTCCACGTGGATCGTTAAGTATGAAAAAATCCAAAAATGTGAAAAACTCATGTCGACCTTTTGACCTAGTACATGTCGACCTAACGCCCATGTCGACCTATTGCATGTTGACCTTCAGTGGTCGACCTAATGAGTGTCGACCTAAGTTGGGTCCAGTGGCGGAACTAGCGAGCGGTGGGCACAGGTGCGACAAAATGCTTTGCCCCCTCATCCCATCCAGGTCCACCCCCTCACCCCTGGAGAGGATCTGGTGAGGGGGACCTGCTCAGGGCCAGGGAAATGGATACCTAGCAACAGTGCCGTAACTAGACATTTTAGCACTGTGTGTAAGAAAAGGCATCGGAGCCCCACCCCTTCATGCAAAACAGGGGCAGTTTGCGCCGTATCATGTGGAAGGGGTGTGGCCACAAAATAATATCAATTCCTATAATGGTGCACAGTAATCTCCATTATTCAAATTACGCTGCACGGTAGCGCCACTACACCAGGTAGAGCCCCTTCTACACATTACGGCAGACAGCGTCCCCCTTTCTACACATTACAGCAGGCAGCGTCCCCTTTTTACACATTACAGCAGACAGCGTCCCCTTTTTTACACATAACGGCAGACAGTGTCTCCTTTTTTACGCGTAACGGCAGACAGCGTCCCTTTTTTACACATTACGGCAGACAGCGTCCCCCTTTTTACACATTAGGGCAGCCAGCGTCCCCCTTTTTGCACATTAATGCAGACAGAATATATAGATAGATAGAATAGATAAACTTACTGTTTCCGCTGGCTTGGGCTCCTCAGTGCAGCTTCTGGCAGATCCCGGGCAGGAGGGAAGGAGGAGGGAAGCGCATCACAGCATTCACAGCGGTGAAGGACAGCCTATGGTGAAGGAGAGGGACAGCAGCAGCAGCGCCTCCACCAATCACAGTGCGCTGCTGAGGCTCCTTCCTCCACCTCCCCCCCCCCCCGCATCCCACGCCCCCCCGTGGCCGGTGCGCCTCGTCTCCTCGGCGGTGGCACACAGCGACTGTCAGGCGGCATGTAATGAGTCAGTTTGACTCATTACATGCCGCGCTGCCTTTGACAGCTTGCACTGGCGGTAGTTCCGCCACTGGTTGGGTCGACCTAACGACCGTATCCCCCTGTAGCAGTGACGCTTACATACGTAACGCCCCCTGTAGCATTGACGATTACACACGTAACGCCCCCTGTAGCAGTGACGCTTATACAAGATGCAACGCCCCCCTGTAGCAGTGACGCTTACACACATAACGCCCCCTGTAGCAGTGACGCTTATACAAGATGCAACGCCCCCCTGTAGCAGTGACGCTTACACACATAACGCCCCCTGTAGCAGTGACGCTTACACAAGTAACACCCCCTGTAGCAGTGACGCTTACACACGTAACACCCCCTGTAGCAGTGACGCTTATACAAGACGCAACGCCCCCTGTAGCAGTGACACTTACACACATAACGCCCCCTGTAGCAGTGACGCTTATACAAGATGCAACGCCCCCCTGTAGCAGTGACGCTTACACACATAATGCCCCCTGTAGCAGTGACGCTTACACAAGTAACACCCCCTGTAGCAGTGACGCTTACACACGTAACACCCCCTGTAGCAGTGACGCTTATACAAGACGCAACGCCCCCTGTAGCAGTGACACTTACACACGTAATGCACCCTGTACTAGTGATGCTTGCACATGTAACGCCCCCCGTAGCAGTGACGCTTATACAAGCCGCAACGCCCCCTGTAGCAGTGACGCTTATACAAGCCGCAACGCCCCCTGTAGCAGTGACGCTTATACAAGCCGCAACGCCCCCTGTAGCAGTGACGCTTATACAAGCCGCAACGCCCCCTGTAGCAGTGACGCTTATACAAGCCGCAACGCCCCCTGTAGCAGTGACGCTTATACAAGCCGCAACGCCCCCTGTAGCAGTGACGCTTATACAAGATGCAACGCCCCCTGTAGCAGTGACGCTTATACAAGCCGCAACGCCCCCTGTAGCAGTGACGCTTATACAAGATGCAACGCCCCCTGTAGCAGTGACGCTTATACAAGATGCAACGCCCCCTGTAGCAGTGACGCTTACACACATTATGCCGCACAGTCACACACACCCCACATACACACGCATACTGTACATTACATTACACACATACACAGCCACACATACATATATACGCACACAGATACTGTATACATATACACTCACACACATTTACATAAGGAAATCTGGCAGCTCGTCCTCCTGTGTTGGAGGCTGCAGCCTGGTCCCGTGTAGCTCCGCACAGCACACTGCACTGTGAGTCTGTGACAGGGGGGAGGAGTCTTCATGCTGCAGTGTGACAGACGCAGCAGGTACCTCAGCACAGGGATGCAGAGTGGGGAGAGCACCTCTCCAGCCTGGCACTTACCTGCACCGCATCCCTTTGATGAGCGGTTAGCGCCAGGCCTGAGTGTGTACCTTTTATATGGAGGAAAAATGACAGACATAAGGACTGCAGAAGTACATACAATAATGCTGTGAAAAATAGAATTGTACACAGTATACGATACATACGGTTTGAGTTCTGTAATTCTCCTTCTGTTATACAGAGCGCGCGGCAGAGCCGGGGAGGTGGTCCTTGTGCATGGTGCCAGCGGGGGAGTAAGTAACACTGCGAGTGTCCTATCTGCAGCTGCATTACTAGTTATTATACCTTGTATCGGCATAGAATATATGTTATTAATTTCCACAGTATGCACATGTAACATCTGCCCCACCAGCAGTGCAACATGGTTTTGCCCATTAGAGGAAGATTTTACTTTTGCAATCAACCTTGAATTAGGCTCTATATGTCGTTCCGTCAGATCTGCCATTGGCTGGGTATACACTGTCTAGTGTATACCCAGTTTTAGGATGACAGGTAGGCACTATTTACTTAATTTAATACTATTTTCCAAATGTATCAAACTTTTATCCTAAGGGTGCTGTGAAAAAAATGCTGATACTCTAAGGTGCTGTGATTCAAGAACGTTTGGAACCACTGCTCTAACCAGTGACATCACTTTATTCTTTCACATGTACCGCTTTATCATCTGTAATGCCCCAGCCCTGTATAATACAATCAGCAGCCAATTAGCTGTCTTTGGAGAATGTGAGGAATCACACACAAACACAGGAAGAACATACAAACCTCACACAAGTCCCTGGTCAGGAATGTAGCTCCTACTGCATGGGCTGCACTATGGTAGGTTTGTGCACTTACCCTCTGTCCTCTCTCCTTTATAGGTGGGGATCGCAGCGTGTCAGATTGCCAGAGCCTATGGCTTTAAGGTGTTTGGGACGGCAGGTACCGCCCAAGGCTTAAATGTAGTCTTGCAAAATGGGGCACACAAAGCGTTCAACCACAGAGATAAAGATTACATTGAGAAGATCCAGGTAATGTCCTTCCCGTCTTCTAGAGTCTTACACTTTATATAAATCTTCTCAATCAAGCATTTCCGGTAATGCTGGATTATGGCACTATGGGGGTCATTCAGAGTTGATCGCTAGCTGAAAAAGTTCACTGCGCTGCGATTAAGAACAAAACTGGCACCTCTGCGCATGTGGCGCAATGCGCACGTGCGACGTACTTTCACAACGGCCTATGTATTTTTACACAAGGTCTAGCGAAGCTTTTCAGTCGCACTGCTGTCCGCAGAGTGATTGACAAGAAGTGGGCATTTCTGGGTGTTAGCTGACCGTTTTCAGGGAGTGTTCAAAAAAACACAGGCGTGCCAGGAAAAACGCAGGCGTGGCTGGGCGAACGCAGGGCATGTTTGTGACGTCAAACCAGGAACTGAACAGTCTGCAGTGATCACAAGCGCTGAGTAGGTCTGGAGCTAGTCTAAAACTGCACAATTTTTTTTTGTAGCCGCTCTGCGATCCTTTCGTTTGCACTTCTGCTAAGCTAAAATAAACTCCCAGAGGGCGGCGGCTTAGCGTTTGCACGACTGCTAAAAACTGCTAGCGAGCGATCAACTCGGAATGACCCCATTATGAGAATTAGATTGTGTATATTTCCATAAGTCGCTTACAGAATGTTCCTATCTGACCAAGTATTGGCAAACACGGTCTTCATATTCACAAGTGAGCAGACATGAGCAAAATAAAATTGTTGATGGACAGATAATACAGATAACCCTGTCCTGTTATGTTTAGGAGGCTGCCGGAGGAGATGGAATTAATATTATATTGGAAATGTTGGCCAATGTCAACCTCAGCAATGACCTGAAACTCCTCTCAGTTGGCGGCAGAGTGATAGTAAGTAGCAGATATCCTGAGAGCTGATACTTTACCTGATGTTCCTCCACCCTCATACGTGGCTTGCCTGGTGCGTGCCCTCCTTCTTTGTCCAAGTACTACTAGAACCAGCAATCTTCACATTGACAAGGTTCTTTTCTTTTGTACCAGGTTATTGGCTGCAGAGGTGATATTGAAATAAACCCAAGAGAGACAATGGCCAAAGAATCCAGTATAATCGGAGTAGTACTTTACATGTCAAGTAAGGTAACGATCTATAGAACCTGGGTGGAGCAGTACCCAGCCCCTTGGAATTATGGGTAGTCATATGTAAATTAGCATGTTTCTGCCTTTTGACCTCCCCTGGCGGTGTACCGTATGACTGCAGATCAGTCCGCTGGCTGCTATACATTAGTTTCCCGGTAAGCAGAAAGTTTGCACTCAGGGATTTAAAAGAAATGTGAGGACTGAGAACAGGAGTGTAAGGTTCTTCACAAACGTCCTAATTCTGTGGATAATTTAATGCTGGTTCCACTGACTCTATGGGGGGAATTCAAATGTTTGAAAAGTCAGTTGGGAGTCTGTTTTTTCCTATCTAATAGACAGACACCCGACTTTTTAAACATTTGAATTCCCCCCTTTGACTGTAAAAGGCTATTTTTTTTTATTTTTATTAATTTCTGTCTTTAGGAGGACTGGCAGGAGGCTGGGGCAGCGCTGATTGGGGGCATGGAGGCTGGCTGGCTGAATCCACTGATTGGGCCTGTGTATCCCCTGGAGAAAGCCCCTCAGGCCCATGAGGACATCATAGAGAGTAGCGGAGCCACCGGCAAGATGGTCTTTGTGCTCTAAGTGGACATTACACTGTAATGATGGCGTCTAAGAATATAATTAAATCACAAAGAGCACTTATGATCCATGAAATAAATGCTGGAACTGTAGGAAGTAACGTGTTTCTATAATAATCTCGATGTCTAATTACCTCAGTCCTGGGGTCACTTGTTAAATGAGCTAAAAAAAAAATCCCCAATAAACTGAAATCCGTTTCCAATTGTACTACGTTTGTTACAGTAACACACATTACTGGTCTGCGTCTTTCTGTGAGGCGGGGGCTGTGTCCAGCCCTGTAGTGGTACCGTAATGCCAGCCTATTGCTCCATTATGGCAGTGTGTAGCGTTATGCCTTGCTGTAACTCCATCATGACGCCAGACGGTCCTCCAGACTCAATTTCTGTGTACCCTCCGCATTCTACCATGTAACCCCATCTCAGTCCTGTAGTATATAGGAATTGCCCCATTCAGCACGGACAATGGATTAAGTTCCACCCATGGGATACAGGGCACTCGGTGTGACGGTAGAGCCAGGTGCCCCCTCCCCCAAGCTATTTGGGGGCTATACACTGCCCTTGGTATACGAGTGTATATAAACCTAAATTGTTCCTTATAACAATATACTACCCTTTTTTTTATTTTTTAAACATGTTTTAATTGAACATATCAATTGGCAAAAGAAATAGACAATCAGGAGGGAACAGAATGTCCGCACAAGTACAATAAATGTAAAGTATAAACACATATATACATAGCGTGTGGGACAGTGTATACTATACTCTTCAACAGTATAGAATTACAAGAAGTAATTTTAGGAATGACAAGACACTAGTGATGCTTCTGTCTGCAGTGGGGAGGAAGACTATACCACAACCACGGATACATAATCAAGGGCGTCTCTAGAGAGGAGGGGACCCGTGTGCAGACTCCGTCTGTGGGCCCCCTCCTCTCCCGTAGCCGTTGCGCCCCCCCCGGGACTTAGGGGCCCGTGTGCACCGCACAAACTGCACCCATTATAGGAACGCCAATGTACATAATGCAGTTCCCACTGTACCTATAACTACATCAGGACTACTTTTCTTATTTACCATGGACTGGTTAGAGACGTCCTTACATAAGGAAACACTAACCCCTGCCTTGTTTTAATGCTGGGGCAAATGTATCCAGACCTTACCATTTTCAACTAAATTGACATGTAGACAATGCTTTCACTTTACACCGCGGTACTCTTACCAACGTCTTGTCAATAGAAACCTTATTTCCCTTTAAGCATTACTACTCCCTCCTGGACAGGTTCCTACTTCTTTCAAATTTCTTTCTGTGATTTTTTTCTTTCTGAATCTTCTTCTCTTACAATACCCACCGGATGGATGGACCGATGACTTATGGCTTCATGTAGTCAATGTTTATTTGTGTTTCAAGTTCACAGATTTTTTTCCTCTTACTTTCTGTTGTGTTTCCGAGATGAAGGAATATTGGCATATATATCTACAAACAGGTGGCTACTACGAACCAAGGGGGTCAGTTAGACCCGGCCGCAAATGTGGCCCGCAAGGCAGTTTGCCAATGGAAGCAAACTGTGCATATGTAGTTGGTGCGCGACCCCACACATTGCAGTTGCATTCTTCAGGGATGAGACCGCAATGTGACTGACACCGAGCGTTCGCAGGGCGGCAGCATAGTATTGGGGGGAGGGCATGCCAAATGGCGGCGGAGCGGGACAGTTGTCAGTTTTAACTTGTTGGTTTTATCCCACCCGTACTAAATAGGTATATGTCTACTTAAACGTAAATATTTCTGAAGCTTTTTCACATTCTATAGATTTTCTTATATTCTGTATAATGTATTTGATTATCACTGAACGTTTCATGATTCAGCGACTTTCTGTGTATTTTTATACTGTGGAAAGCTTCAATAAAATATATATTTGGGGAAAAAAAAATTTTAGCATGGGAAAAAGAAAAGAAGAATTTACTCACCGGTAATTCTATTTCTCGTAGTCCGTAGTGGATGCTGGGAACTCCGTAAGGACCATGGGGAATAGCGGGCTCCGAAGGAGACTGGGCACATCTAAGAAAGAATTAGGACTACCTGGTGTGCACTGGCTCCTCCCTCTATGCCCCTCCTCCAGACCTCAGTTAGGAAACTGTGCCCGGAAGAGCTGACACAATAAGGAAAGGATTTGGAATCCCGGGTAAGACTCATACCAGCCACACCAATCACACCGTACAACTCGTGATACTATACCCAGTTAACAGTATGAATAACAACTGAGCCTCTCAACAGATGGCTCCAAACAATAACCCTTTAGTTAAGCAATAACTATATACAGGTATTGCAGACAATCCGCACTTGGGATGGGCGCCCAGCATCCACTACGGACTACGAGAAATAGAATTACCGGTGAGAGAATTCTTATTTTCTCTGACGTCCTAGTGGATGCTGGGAACTCCGTAAGGACCATGGGGATTATACCAAAGCTCCCAAACGGGCGGGAGAGTGCGGATTACTCTGCAGCACCGAATGAGCAAACTCAAGGTCCTCCTCAGCCAGGGTGTCAAACTTGTAGAATTTTGCAAATGTGTTTGAACCCGACCAAGTAGCAGCTCGGCAAAGTTGTAAAGCCGAGACCCCTCGGGCAGCCGCCCAAGAAGAGCCCGCTTTCCTCGTGGAATGGGCTTTTACAGATTTAGGATGCGGCAGTACAGCCGCAGAATGTGCAAGTTGAATCGTGCTACAGATCCAGCGAGCAATAGTCTGCTTTGAAGCAGGAGCACCCTGCTTGTTGGGTGCATACAGGATAAATACCGAGTCAGTCTTCCTGACTCTAGCCGTCCTGGAAACATAGATTTTCAGGGCCCTGACTACATCTAGCAACTTGGAATCCTCCAAGTCCCGAGTAGCCGCAGGCACCACAATAGAGTGGTTCAAATTAAACGCTGATACCACCTTAGGAAGAAATTGGGGACGAGTCCTCAATTCCGCCCTATCCATATGGAAACTCAGATAAGGGCTTTTACAAGACAAAGCCGCCAATTCTGACACACGCCTGGCCGAAGCCAAGGCCAACAGCATGACCACTTTCCACGTGAGATATTTTAGCTCCACGGTTTTAAGTGGCTCAAACCAATGCGACTTTAGGAAATCCAACACCACGTTGAGATCCCAAGGTGCCACTGGAGGCACAAAAGGGGGCTGAATATGCAGCACTCCCTTAACAAAAGTCTGAACTTCAGGCCGTGAAGCCAGTTCTTTTTGGAAGAAAATCAACAGAGCCGAAATCTGGACCTTAATGGAACCCAATTTGAGGCCCATAGTCACCCCTGACTGTAGGAAGTGCAGAAAACGACCCAGCTGAAATTCCTCCGTTGGGGCCTTCCTGGCCTCACACCACGCAACATATTTTCGCCATATGCGGTGATAATGTATTGCGGTCACATCCTTCCTAGCTTTAATCAGCGTAGGGATGACTTCCTCCGGAATGCCCTTTTCCTTCAGGATCCGGTGTTCAACCGCCATGCCGTTGATAGGGTAATAAATCTATTCAGGTCGGATTATGAACTCTCTTCAGTCATCAGTCAGAATGCTGTTCTCCTTTAGCAACCGGTTGGAGGTCAATGAATGATAAGATGACACAAATTTATGCGTAATCGAAGCAAATCATAAGTGACCCGCTCGAGGGCCGTCATGGCTTTATTATTTATAGCTTGAACACAAAGGGTTTATGCTTGCCAATACATTTTAGCCAATCAGAATACACCATGTATGTCTTGAATACATCGATTGTCATACAATGTTAGAAGTGGCAACTCGGACAGCCTTGAAAATGGTTATTATTTCGTTTATCAGTCTTTCGGACATAAACTCAAAAGATTTTTCTTTATTCTTCTCAATTAGCCTTGGATATATCTGGTGTTGCTTTGTCCGTCTTGGATACATTTCCAATACATTTAATGTTGCATTTGTCTTGTACAAGTCATGCCTTAAAACAAGATTATTCAGCAAATACAATATTCTGACCAGCTCTGCACATTTTTCTTAAGGACATATCAACTCATTTTGTGATTAACAGTAAATATCTTTGTTAAATGTGAAAAAGCTTGAATCAATATATATTTGCCATTTAAAGGAAGCTCATACACTATCATTTCCCCTCTTTTTGATTCCACTTTTTCTCCCTAATATCTACCTACACTATCTAGGCCTGAACTATTTTCTTTCAGTAAACCAGTCCCCTGGACTTATAGTCCAAACCTTGGGGATTACCCCTAACAATAATCAAAGGATAAGCAACTTCATTCTTCTGGCTGGAGAGTCACTGTCAACTTCTTCAAGTGGGATGCACGTAATCAAATATCACGACCTTTCACCTTAATTTAAGGTAGACATGGTTAGCAGCACTTGATATGGACCATCATATCTTGGTTTAAAGGTCTTTCTCACATGTCTCTTTAAATAGACCCAATCTCCTGGATTTAGCTTATGCGTAGCTGATCCTTCTGGGTCTGGAATGGAAGAAAACACTCGGCCATGGAGGTTAGTCAATGTTTTACAGACCTCCTGTACATAACCTGTTAAATCACCATGATTATGTTGTAACTGTAGTGGATAATAACAACCTGTTCTTAGAGCTGACCCAAACAATATCTCATATGGAGTCAGCTTACTAGGTTTCATGGGTGTGGTCCTAATATTAAACAAGACTATAGGTAGGCATTCTGGACAAGTTCTTTTGGTTTCTGTCATTTTCTGTAGTTTTAGCTTAAGGTCAAAGTTCAGATGTCCCCCCTCCCACTCGCCTGGGGCTGGTAAGGCACATGGAAGGCCTGCTGTACCCCCAAATCTTTCATTATATGCTGCATGACTTCTCTTGTGAAATGTTTACCTCTATCTGATTCTATAACCTCAGGTATCCCAAATCTACATACTACTTCTGCTATCAGTTTCTTTGCAGTGGTTTTTGCTGTGGCTTTGCTTACTGGCCAGGCTTCGGCCCAGTGACTAAACATGTCCGTTGCTACTAGTACATATTCATATGGACCGCTTCGTCGCCACTGTATATAGTCAATTTGTAGTCTTTCAAATGGGTAAGAGGCTTTGGGTATAGTTCCTAGAGGTGTCTTGGTTCTTTTTCCTGGATTGCTGATTTCACAGATCCAGCATCCTGCTACAAAGTTTGTTGCAGCTTTATTGAAGCCTGGAGCTATCCAATGCTCTTGTACTCTATTCACCATGGCTTCCTTTGAATGGTGTACTTGTCCATGAGCTACTTGTAACATAGGTGGAAATAGAGCTGCTGGTAGACAGTACTTCAATTCTCTTGACTTCCAAAGTCCATGTTCATCTTCTTCTGCCCCCAATCGTCTCCATTTCTCCTTTTCTCCTTGTGATGCTTGTTGTTGAATTTTGATCAGCTCCTGTTCACTGGGCATTTGCTTCACGTCTTGAGCTACTAAGACTTGCTCAAGTTATTTTGATTGTTAGGCAATTCTCTTGGCTTCTGCATCTGCAAATGCATTTCCATTTAGCTTCCATGGTTTGGCTCTTAGTATGTGCTTGTACCTTGATTATTCCAATTCTTTTAGGTAGTTCCAATGCTCTGAAGAGTTCCATAATCAAACTGGCATGTTTGATGGGTTTTCCGTTTGCACTTTTGAAGTCCCTACTTTTCCATATAACAGCGTAATCCTGGGACTAGATGTTAGCTGTCATGTTTTCAGCATGTATGCAGGCTTTGGTCATTGCTATGAGTTCTGCTTCTTGTGCTGACATGCTTGGTAGCAATGCTCCAGAGTCTATGACTTCAGTTTCAGTTGTTACTGCATATCCTGTCTTTGGGGATCCATTATCATAATATCTTGATCCATCGACGAACAGGTTCATGTCTGGATTGTCCAATGGTGTATCTTGGACATTAGGAAGAGGTAAAGTCTCTAATTCCATGAAGGCTAGACAATCACTTCATATTTGGTAAGTCTGGCTGCAGAAAGATGCTTGCTATTTTCTTGACTTAATATTTCTGTTACAGCGTGAGGTACTTGTATACACAGTGGATGATCAAACACAATGATGTCTGTCACCTTTTCCTTCATTATTGCTGCTGCTGCCACTGCTCGGACACAGGATGGTGCTCCTCTGATAATCGGATCCAGCTGGGCTGAATAGTATGCCACTGGTCTTTGTTTTGGTCCGTATTTCTGGGTGAGCACCCCTAAAGAATGCCCTCTGTTTTCATGGCAGAATAGGTTAAAAGGCTTTTTTGTAATCAGGCAATCCCAATGCTGGGGCTGTGATTATGGCTTGCTTTAGTTGTCTTACTGCTTCTTCAATGGTGTCCCTGTTTTCTGCTGACGCCTCCTTTTTTATTAATTCATATAGGGGCTGCATCAGTAATGAGGCCGAGGGAATCCATTCTCTGCAATAACCAATAAGGCCCAGAAAAGCTCTGATTTCATTTAATGTTCTTGGGGTTTTTGCTTGAGTTATTGCCTTTGTTCTTTCATCAGTAAGATGCCTTGTTCCTTGAGATATGCAGTGTCCTAAGAAGACAACTTTTTTCTGTACTAGCTGAAGCTTGTCTTTTGACACTCTGCATTCTTCTTCTGCCAAAAAGATGAGTAGTGATACTGTTTCCTTTTTGCACTTCTCTTCTGTCTGTGCAGCAATAAGCATATCATCGACATATTGAACTAACTGGGTGTCTGTAAAGTGTGGTCTCCATTTCTGCAGAATTAATGCCATTGCCTCTGAGAAATCTGATGGACTAGTGGCTCCTGCCTTGGGGTAATTGTCCCTCCTTTTGAATCTTGAGATTCAACACCTTTATTGATTAATGTTGGAAAAGGGTTGCTGCGTTGAGGGTAATACATCTTCTGATGGTTACTTGTCGCATTTTGGCAGTGCTACTTCATACATGGTCAGCCTTGCCACTGACAGGTGTTTGGTTCTTGCTTGTTGAAGCTTCTCTGTACCTGCATGTGGACCCTGGATGATAAGTTCATGATTCAGCACTATGCCTGTGCTCTTGTCCTCTTCTAGGACTTCTGATTCATCACTGTGTCTGTGCTCTTATACTCTTCTAGGGCTGTTGCTGCTATCACTGCTCTGATGCCGGTAGGTGCTCTTTGATTACCGCTGTCAAGTTTGCTTAAGTTGTAGGCCACTGGTCTTCACCTCAGTCCATGATTTTGCATAAGGACTTCTATGTATGGCCTCCTTCTTTAATAGTCAGGTAGTTCTAGGGCTTGAGATGAGGCAACTGCTGTTTCCAACTATTCAATAACTTAATTCATCTGTTGCTGTATGTAGGATGCGGACCCTCCTCCCTTTCAGTGTTGTCATACAATGCTTGCATGTAGACTGGTGCTAGAGGTATCCGTGTTCTGTAGTGTCCTACTAGGCCCAGGAATGATCATCTGACTTGCTTGACACTAGTTGGCATCTCAGCTTGCAGTCTGAATCTTTTCCTTTTCACTTTTGTTAGATGTCTGGTACTTTGAGTGTCCTAGGAAGATTAACTCTTGCTTGACTAGCTGCAATTTCTCCTTCTGAGGCTCTGCAGTCTTGTTCTTCCAGAAACTTCACTAAGGACACTGCCCCTTCTTGGTGCTACTTTTAGTAGTGGTGGCAATCAGCAGTTCATTCACATCCTGTATTTAGCTGTGTGTTTTGTGGATATATCACTTGGTGATATAGCCCCTCCACAGGGCTATTCTGGTCCAGTAGTATTGCTTCCTTTCTTCTACAACTGGTACTGCGGGAATGAGCCAATACTGAACTTCTGTTTTAACTTGCTTCTAAATGGCTTTCCTTTGATAAGTTGCTGGAAAGTTAAACTTCTGCTGGTGTGTACTGTATTCTCCTTAGATAAGCTTTAGTACATTGTGCTTCAGCAAAGTCACTGGACATGTACTCCAAGGTCAAGAATTGGTATTGGTGACTGCATTTCTCTCATCTCCTGTCCCTTTAAGAATTTCTGATATCATCAGTTCTTGTGGTATCTCCCTCTGCTGTCTTCTGCGTGTGCTGGCTCCAGTATTCATTAGGCACAGACGTATTTCTCCAGTGGGCAAGGTGACTGTAATCATACCTTCTGCTGTTTCTTCTGGAGACATTCTGTTCACTGGGGAGTACCTGAAGAAGCTTGTACTTCATATTGGCAGAAGAAGCATCATTCATTTGTTTTCTGGAATTTTTTTCTGTCTTGTTCCTTATTATTTGCTTTAAATCCCGGAGCTTCTGTTGCTTTAAATCATGGCATTATCTCTGTAATCTTGCCAGGTAGTACTGACCACTTGTCAGATGTCTTTCTTTGTCCTTCCTAACTTGCATATTCTTTCTCACTGCTGCTGGCATGTCATTTTCTTAGTCCAAGTCCACCCAGGCTGGTGTTTAACGTAATGATGTTTATGCTGGGAGTTGTTGTTGCTCTTTGTCTTACTTTTCCAGTGAGAGATAGTCTTGTATAGCAGCTTGTATTTCAGGTTACATCTTTGCTTTCTTGCTAGGGTAGGGCTTAATCTCCCAATCCAGTCGTTGCAATGGCTTGATCTGTAAGTAAACGTAGAGGAATCTGGTTGTGCATAAAAACAGCTCTTGAAACCCTTGGGTCTCCTGTGGGTAAAGTCACTTTTATCGAACTGCCAGTGGTGACTGAGTACACTGTTGTCGACACAGGAGTTGCACACCTTCATATTCTATCATCTTGTGTGTCGTATAGTGACTTTATCATAGTAAGTTCTGATGGACTCAGTCTTTTCCTGTTTCAAATCTGGGGCTGCTGGTGCCCTGAGTGTCTGTGCATGACACCATCTCTTAAGTCTTGTCATGTACATCTTTCCACTTTCAAACGTTGTTCTATTTTTCTCTGTCGGAACGTCCGTTATGGCTGGGCAATCATCTACTGCATCTGTTTTTAACATGGTGCTTACTGTTTGGGCAGTTGCTGGTCCTAGTATAGCCTCACACAACTGGTGGTAGTCGACCCATGCCGGTGTCCATATGGTTTGAATTCTTTCCATATAGGCATAAACTGCTATTGGGTTTTATCTAGGATCTGGGGACTCTGCAACTATATTTGCGAGGTCATTGCCATACCATGGTTTGTGGTGTTGGCTCTGTACGATGTATGGTTCGTTCGTCCTGGCTGCATTATCTGGGTTGCGTATTTTCTGTACTTGTGCTGGATACAGAGAAACAGGCAATGATGACCGTCTTTCCGTATTTCTAGTCGCATAGATATCTTGGCATGGTGGTTCATGGTGTGAAATCCAGTTTCCACAATTTGGGCAATGTTCATATCCTTCTGGAACGCAAAACTGACATACCGGACACAATCTTTCTGGAAAATATGTCAGTTTATTCTGTACATTATGCACCTGGGCATTAAAAGCTGTAGAGGCTGTGTCTTGATCCCTTGTTTCTCCTCTCTGCCTGAATTGCACCCTGCTGCCTATAGTCCCTGATTGTGGACAATTGTTTACTGGACTCAGCTTGATTGCAGGTGTCTACCACTCGTTTAAACATGAGGGAAGCATTAGGTAGAAAATTTCTTTGCTTTAACCTTGTTGGGGTTTCTTGTGATGAAGTATCAGGACACTGGGGCATACTCTGTACACATAGCTCAGGTAAATCATTCGGATTTTCAACCACAGATCCTTCTAAGATAGGGCTGATTATTCGTCACTCTTTTAACCTTGCTCGTATCTTTTTAATTTCACTTTTAGTGAGCTTGTAGGTAATTGCATTCTGTTCATACTAGGGGTACCTTGGTGTGCATGCATGTCTGGGTATAGGGGTGGGGTATAGTGTGGAGGTGCTGTTGCTGGACTAGGTCTCAGTTATGCTTTAGGTTTTTTCTTGCTGGTTTTCACACCATTTCTTGTATTTTCTGCAATTCTTCTTGAAATGTCCTTTTTTCTTGCAGAAATAACACTTTCTTTCATCTTGCTTGGTTCCTTCTTTTGAGTTCCTTCCTGTGGCCCCTTGCGTTGGGTTTCTGATTTTCCACTTGCTTTGTTCCTGGACAACGTGAACTGTTACCTTCGGTATGGCATTCTTTTCTTTTGGCTTTTCTTATTGTTTTATTTTTCTCTTTCTTGTGCTTCAGTGATCCAGATGGATGCTTGATCTCTACTATTATGATTCCTTTCAGAAATTTATTACCCTCCCTGTTATTAACAATATCCACGGGTTTGTCGGGCCCTGACATCTTTACAGACCGCGCTCCCATGCCTGGGTGAACGTGCGCGGAACCCCTCCTGATGTGGTATTTTAATAACTCCTTTTGAGGGACTTAAAATCTCCTTTTAAAGAATCTCTATCTAGGTCAAGTGTCCCCCCCTGACGGGAAGCCTGCTCCTTTGAAATTCCTTTCAGAGATTCATTACCCTCCCTGTTATTAACAATATCCACGGGTTTGAACCCATCCTGATGTGGTATTTTAATAACTCCTTATGAGGGAATTAAAATCTCCTGTTAAAGAATCTCTAAAAGAGCTTCTTCAATCCGTCTGTGGACAAATGACTGGGGTTGTAGTGTTGCCTGTGTTGGTGGAGACTGCTCCCCAAGTGAGACCTGCATAATAGATTATTTCTTCTGGATCACTGAGATGCGTCCCTAATATTATTGTTAAGTTACTCCAAGGGTCTATCCCCCTGCCTATATGGACTCCTGCTTGTATCAGTATCCCTGTTGTAGTTTAATGCTTGTTTCTCTTCAGAAAGTAACAGCTAACACCGGGAATGCTTGGATGTGAGAAATACCTATCAGTGTGTGTAGGAGAATCTAGTTTCATTATTCAGCAGACAACCCGACTCCCCCCCACCTTTTCAAAAGCATATTGACAGAGTACATATAACAGTGCAAGGATACAAAAACAAAGATGACAGTAAATCCTATATCGGTTATCTGCGTGCACGGCAGCTGTTTGAGACTGCACGGCACATGGGTCTTAGACCTGGAATTATGTGGTTCCTAGGCCAATAGGTTATGATGTTAAATCAATCATTCTTAATGTAATGTTCCAACAATTCTCTTTTTAAAATGACACCCTTTTGTACAATAAAATTCATCATCATTTTCCACATAACCAAATGAGACTTCAGTGCTTGTAATTGCCAGCAATCTTGGTGCTACAGACCCTTCGTATTTTCTTAACACAACAACACAGGTACAAGATTTGCATATACCTCTTTGGTTATTTATCAATTCAAACTGGTTATCAGCATTAGAACATATCTTGGCCATGCGCCACTTTTATAAAACGGCTCTATTTTCTCAACAAACACACATCAGTACAATTTAAAAGTTTTCTGCATACTTGATTAATTCCCTCTGTGCACTTGTGACAAATTATCTGAAATTATTTACCCACAATTCAACAATATAACATAATTCAACAATATAACATACATCATGGTACCTTAAAAAAAAATTTCTTCTGACTGACGCTGGGCTCTTTAAGATATTCTCTGACCTTCTCGACTGGACTTCCTCTTGATTTACACAGGAAGCGCTGAGTTCAAGTGAGCAGGTAGAAATCTACACAATAAATCTCACTTACCGTTTTTTTTTTGTTATCAGCGGTTCCTGAAAGATCAGAGGATTTATTGCCAGTGGAGGAGATGCTGGAATATCCCGGACGAGATCCCCCAAAATGATAGGGTAATAAATCTATTCAGGTCGGATTATGAACTCTCTTCAGTCATCAGTCAGAATGCTGTTCTCCTTTAGCAACCGGTTGGAGGTCAATGAATGATAAGATGACACAAATTTATGCGTAATCGAAGCAAATCATAAGTGACCCGCTCGAGGGCCGTCATGGCTTTATTATTTATAGCTTGAACACAAAGGGTTTATGCTTGCCAATACATTTTAGCCAATCAGAATACACCATGTATGTCTTGAATACATCGATTGTCATACAATGTTAGAAGTGGCAACTAGGACAGCCTTGAAAATGGTTATTATTTCGTTTATCAGTCTTTCGGACATAAACTCAAAAGATTTCTTTCTTTATTCTTCTCAATTAGCCTTGGATATATCTGGTGTTGCTTTGTCCGTCTTGGATACATTTCCAATACATTTAATGTTGCATTTGTCTTGTACAAGTCATGCCTTAAAACAAGATTATTCAGCAAATACAATATTCTGACCAGCTCTGCACATTTTTCTTAAGGACATATCAACTCATTTTGTGATTAACAGTAAATATCTTTGTTAAATGTGAAAAAGCTTGAATCAATATATATTTGCCATTTAAAGGAAGCTCATACACTATCACCGTCAAACGTAGTCGCGGTAAGTCTTGGAACAGACAGGTCCCGTCTGAGCGGCAGAGGCCATGGGTCCTCTGAGATCATTTCTTGAAGTTCTGGGTACCAAGCTCTTCTTGGCCAATCCGGAACAATGATTATAGTTATTACTCTTTTCCTTCTTATTCTCCTCAGTACCTTGGGTATGAGAGGAAGAGGAGGGAACACATAAACCGACTGGTACACCCACGGTGTCACTAGAGCGTTCACAGCTATCGCCTGAGGGTCCCTTGACCTGGCGCAATATCTTTTTAGCTTTTTATTGAGGTGGGACAGGTGTAAAAACAGCTTGAAGACTTCTGGATGAAGTCCCCACTCTCCCGGGGTGGAGGTTGTGTCTGCTGAGAAAGTCTGCTTCCCAGTTTTCCACTCCCGGAATGAACACTGCTGACAGTGCTATCACGTGATTCTCCGCCCATTGAAGAATCCTTGTGGCTTCTGCCATTGCTATCCTGCTTCTTGTGCCGCCCTGTCGATTTACATGGGCGACAGCCGTGATGTTGTCTGACTGAATCAGTACCGGTTGTTTTTGAAGCAGGGATTCTGTTTTACTCAGGGCATTGTAAATGACCCGTAGTTCCAGAATATTTATATGCAAGGAAGTTTTTGTCCTTGGACGTTTTCTTCCCTGAGTGACTGCCCCCCACCCTCGGAGGCTTGCATTCGTGGTCACCAGGACCCAGTCCTGTATGCCGAATCTGCGGCCTTCACGAAGATGAGCACTCTGCAGCCACCACAGCAGAGACACCCTGGCCCTTGGTGACAGGGTGACCCACCGATGCATCTGAAGATGCGATTCGGACCACTTGTCCAAGAGATCCCACTGGAAGATCCACGCATGGAACCTGCCAAAGGGAAACGCTTCGTAAGAGCTACCATCTTTCCCAGGATTCGTGTGCAGTGATGCACCGACACCTGTTTTGGTTGCAGGAGGTCCCTGACCAGAGATGATAATTCCTGGGCCTTCTCCTCCAGGAGAAAAACCTTCTTCTGTTCTGTGTCCAAAAACATACCCAGGAACAGCAGATGCGTCGCGGGAATCAGCTGCGACTTTGGGATATTCAGGATCCAGCCGTGCTGATGCAGCACTTCCTGAGATAGTGCTACCTGACTAGCAACTGCTCCTTGGACCTCGCCTTTTCAGGAGATCGTCCAAGTACGGGATAATTATAACTCCCTTCTTTCTAAGGAGTATCATCATTTTGGCCATTACCTTGGTAAATACCCTCGGTACCGTGGACAGACCAAACGGCAACGTCTGGCATTGGTAATGACAGTCCTGTACCACAAACCTGAGGTACTCCTGGTGAGGTGGGTACATGGGGACACCCTCTTCCAGGCTTGTATAACCGCCCTGAGCGATTCCATCTTGAACTTGAACTTCCTTATATAAGTGTTCAAGAATTTTAAATTTAGGATGGGTCTCACCGAACCCTCTGGTCTCGGTACCACAACATTGTGGAATAGTAACCCCGCCCTTGTTGAAAGGGGGGGGGGGGTACCTTGATTATCACTTGCTGGAAGTACAGCTTGTGAATAGCGTCCAGTACTACCTCCCTTTCTTTGGGAGCAGCCGGCAAGGCAGATTTGAGGTAACAGCGAGGGGGAGTGGACTCTAACTCCAGCTTGTGTCCCTGAGATACCACTTGTAGAACCCAGGGATCTACCTGTGAGCGAACCTACTGGTCGCTGAAGTTCCGGAGACGCGCCTGGCTCCGCCTGTGGAGCCCCAGCGTCATGCGGTGGACTTTAGAGGAAGCGGGGGAGGATTTTGGTTCCAGAGAACTGGCTGTCTGGTGCAGCTTTTTCCCTCTTCCCCTGCCTCTGGGCAGAAAGGAAGCGCCTCTGACCCGCTTGCCTTTTTGTGGCCGAAAGGACTGTACCTGATAATACGGTGCTTTCTTAGGCTGTGAGGAAACCTGAGGTAAAAATGTCGACTTCCCAGCTGTTGCTGTGGATACTAGGTCCGAGAGACCCTCCCCAAACAATTCCTCACTCTTATAAGGCAAAACCTCCATGTGCCTTTTTAGAATCAGCATCACCTGTCCACTGCCGAGTCCATAATACTCTTCCGGCAGAAATGGACATTGCATTAATTTTAGATGCCAGCCGGCAAATATCCCTCTGTGCATCTCTCATATATAAGACCACGTCTTTAAAATGCTCTATGGTTAGCAAAATAGTATCCCTGTCTAGTATCCATATTATCTGACAGGGTATCGGACCAAGCTGCTGCAGCACTACACACTGAAGCAATTGCAGGTCTCAGTATAATACCTGAGTGTATATATCCAGACTTCAGGATAGCTTTCTGCTTTTAATCAGCAGGCTCCTTTAAGGCGGCCGTATCCTGAGACGGCAGTGCCACCTTTTTTGCCAAGCGTGTGAGCGCCTTCTCCACCCTAGGGGACGTCTCCCAACGTAACCTGTCCTTTGGCGGGACAGGGTACGCCATCAGTAACGTTTTAGAAATTACTATTTTCTTATCGGGGGAACCCCACTTCACACACTTTATTCAATTCATCTGATGGGGGAAGAACCACTGGATGCTTTTTCTCCCCAACTATAATACCCTTTTTTGTGGTAACTGGGTTAATGTCGGAAATGTGCAACACATTTTTCATTGCCGTAATCATACAACGGATGGCCCTTGTGGATTTTACATTTGTCTCATCGTCGTCTACACTGGAGTCAGACTCCGTGTCGACATCTGTGTCTGCCATCTGAGGTAGCGGGCGTTTTTGAGCCCCTGATGGCTTTTGAGACGCCTGGGCAGGCATGAGCTGAGAAGCCGGCTGTCCCACTGCTGTACGTCATCTAGCCTTTTATGTAAAGGAGTTGACACTGTCGGTTAATACCTTCCACATATCCACCCACTCTGGTGTCGACCCCGCAGGGGGTGACATCACACTTATCGGCACCTGCTCCGCCTCCATATAATCTTCCTCATCAATCATGTCGACACAGCCGTACCGACACCCGCACACACACAGGGAATGATCTGACTGAGGACAGGACCCCACAAAGTCCTTTGGGGAGACAGAGAGAGAGTATGCCAGCACACACCAGAGCGCTATATAATGCAGGGATTCACACTACACACAGTGATTTTTCCCCTATAGCTGCTATAAATATACAGTTTTCGCCTATATTTAGTGCCCCCCCTCTCTTTTTCACCCTATTGAGCCTGGAAACTGCAGGGGAGAGCCTGGGGAGCGTCCCTCCAGCGGAGCTGTGAGAGGAAATGGCGCCAGTGTGCTGAGATAGCCCCGCCCCCTTCTCGGCGGACTTCTCCCGCTTTTTTAAGGATATTTTTGGCAGGGGATTTTACACATATATAGTCTTACTGACTATATTATGTGTTTTATGCCATTATAAGGTACTCTTATTGCAGCCCAGTGCGCCCCCCCCCCCCCAGCGCCCTGCACCCATCAGTGACCGGAGTGTGTGGTGTGCATGGGGAGCAATGGCGCACAGCTGCAGTGCTGTGCGCTACCTTAATGAAGACCGGAGTCTTCAGCCGCCGATTTCCTGGACGTTCTTCTTGCTTCTGGCTCTGCAAGGGGGACGGCGGCGCGGCTCCGGACGACCGAGGCTGGGCCTGTGTTCGATCCCTCTGGAGCTAATGGTGTCCAGTAGCCTAAGAAGCCCAAGCTAGCTGCAAGCAGGTAGGTTCGCTTCTTCTCCCCTCAGTCCCCCGTAGCAGTGAGTCTGTTGCCAGCAGATCTCACTGAAAATAAAAAACCTAAATATACTTTCTTTTCTAAGAGCTCAGGAGAGCCCCTAGTGTGCAACCAGCTCGGCCGGGCACAGAATTCTAACTGAGATCTGGAGGAGGGGCATAGAGGGAGGAGCCAGTGCACACCAGGTAGTCCTAATTCTTTCTTAGATGTGCCCAGTCTCCTTCGGAGCCCGCTATTCCCCATGGTCCTTACGGAGTTCCCAGCATCCACTAGGACGTCAGAGAAAAAAATGTTTCCTTGATACATATAAAAAGCAACCAATAACCATAATCAGCAAATTGTAATATCAAGAAAGAAGAACAACAACAAAACAAAACAAATAGAGGTGGGGGTAACTTAGACCTCCAAGGGGGCAGCCTCAAACCTAAACATACCAAAGCGATTACACCTGGATAGGCTCATCCTCCAACAATATTCTGGTCTCATACCAACCCATGTGTTGAAAGCAAGTTTTAACCTGCAGCCATGTCGAAGACGGTAAAGTGTCCACATAGCTTTCCCATAATTCGAAAAAATTCTCCTTCTGGACGATGCCTCCGTTTTGAAAAGGAAAAATAATTTTTCATGAAAAAGAGATAAACTAGGACGGTTGGGATGGATCCGGTGCCAGAGGATTGCTTTGTTTTGCAGCAGAGATAAATTGGAGTTTTTTGCTACCTTTAGTGTACCTATACCCAGGGGGTGTCGCTCCAAGTCTACCATATTCCGGTGTTAGCGGTAAGTAGCTGAGGTGGTGACCATAGTTTTTAATCTGCACCCAGAATCTTTTAATTGGTGGGCAGTCCCATCATGCTACATCTAGACGGGGATAGATATCCTATGTAAATAGAGGAAAGTGTATTTCTTTATACATAGCAGCTGGTGAGGTTTTATTTGTGTAAAGCAACTGGGACACGAGTTTCTTCTAAGTGTGGAAATTGAGAAACCCACTGATGAATGTCAGTTTGTCTTTATTTATCGTAATTAGGTGCATGTTCTCATCCAAAGAATTAGTCATATCTGTAGAAGATAAAGAGGCCTGGACAGTTGAAGTGTAATGTTGTGCCTGTAAAAATCTGAAATCATGAACTGTGAGAAAAGAAAAATGGGAACTCGCTACCGAAATAAGAGAGCGTCTTTTTAGTGTTGATGTTGATATTACTTAGATGATATTGATATTACTTAGATGTCGGACACACCCAAGACCCTCCTGAGCTGCCTCGTCCGATTTACAAAGTATAATCGTCAGCACTTGGGTACAAAATTCTCCGAAATACAATAATTTGAATGAGGAAGGCGACACCAATCTGAGCATATCAAGATAAGATGTTTAACATTAAGAGAGTATAAGTCATGGGTGTTACGGGGCAAAAAATAGGATTTTGGTACTTACCAGGTAAATCCTTTTCTTTGAATCCATAGGGGGCACTGGAGTACTCTTGGGATATGGACGGCTTCCACAGGAAGTAGGCACTGAATAAATTAATTTTGGAACTATACCTCCCCTCCATATCCCTGAGTACCTCAGTGTTTTTTACTGAGCCGAACAGGAGCGATAGAGAGGTTGACAATGGAGCATTACATATAACATAACGGACAACAATAAAGTTGACCCAACATTACTGAGAACTAAACAGTTGACACCATAACTTGTTAATCTGAACCAGTCGGTGAAAGTGTGTTACCATAAGATCTACTGAACCTACCCCAAACCAGGTAAACTGCTCTGGGTGGGCGTCCAGTGCCCCCTATGGATTCAAAGAAAAGGATTTACCTGGTAAGTACCAAAATCCTATTTTCTTTTTCATCCACTAGGGGTCACTGGAGTACTCTTGGGACGTACCAAAGTTTCCCCCGCGGGCGGGAGAGCTGTTTGGCACCTGTAACACTAGGCGGCCAAAGCTAGATGCTGATGCCGCAAACGTATCAAACTTGTAGAGGCGCACAAACGTGTGCACCGAAGACCATGTAGCCGCCCGGCAAAGCTGTGTCGTAGAAGCTCCACGACTCGCTGACCATGATGTTCCCACAGCACGTGTGGAATGAGCTGTTATCGATGTAGGCGGCTGTAACCTAGCATGACGGTAAGTCTGACGTATGGTCACTTTAATCCAACTGGATAAGGTCTGCCTAGAAGCTGGCCAACCCATCTTGGCAGCATCATAGAGAGCAAACAACGTATCTGTCTAACGAACGGTCGACGTTCGGGATACATAAATGCGTAATGCGCATACCACATCCAACCTACCAGAGTCTCCTGTTAACATAGGAACTACTATTGGTTGATTGATGTGAAAAGATGACACTACCTTTGGTAGAAAAGCAGAATTCGCTCGGAATTCCGCTCTGTCATCATGAAACACTAAATACGGTGGTTTGCACGACAAAGCACCCAATCTGAAACACGCCTTGCTGACGCTAAGGCTAAAAGAAACATTATTTTCCCAAGTGAGAAATTTAATATCCACTCGTTGTAAGGGTTCATAATAAAAAGACTAAGAAATCTAAAAACCAGATTCAAGTCTTATGGCGCAGTAGGTAGAGTGAATGGAGGCTGAACTCTGAGGACACCCTGCATAAAAGGTGTGAACCGACGGCAATAGGGCCAATCTACTATGAAAATAAATGGACAACGCCGTTATCCGCACTTTTAGTGTGGATAAACTCAGACCTCTATCTAACCTAGGCACGCCAAATTCTGTAATAATGAGCTGCCGTAACCGGCTTCCTAGCTCGTAACATGGTTGGAATACCCGATTCTGGAATGCCCTCTCTTCTTAAGAGGGCTGTCTCAACAGCCACCCCGTCAAACGCGGCCGCGCTAAATCGGGTAAAAGGAACGGACCCTGCTGTAACAGGTCAGAACGTAGTGGGAGCGGCCAAAGACCGACTGCGAGTAGACCGCGGAGATCCGAGAACCAAGCTCTCCGAGGCCAAAGAGGCGCCACTAGTATAACTGTGACGGACTCTCCTTTGATCCGTTTTAGCCACAGAGGGAGCAGCGGAAACGGTGGAAATAGATACGCGAGACTGTATGGCCACGCGATTGTGAGAGCATCCACCGCCACTGCCTTTGGATCTCTCGTTCTGGACACGACCTAGGGCGTTTGATGATTGTGGCGAGATGCCATCAGGTCCACCTGCGGGTAACTCCACTTCTGGACCAGCATGTGAAATACTTCTGGATTTAATGCCCATTCTCCTGGATGAAAATTCAGACGGCTGAGATAATCCGCCTCCCAGTTGTCCACTCCCGGAATGACTACTGCCGACAATATCATTTGGTGATACTCGGCCCAATAGAGGATTCAAGCTACAGATGTGACTGCTTACATCTTTGCTTTTTTTTTTTTTTTTTTTTACAAATTTGGCACAACATGCAAAACACAGCTAAACTGTTTTTCATGAGAAGTGAGTGGATGAATTTTAAAATTTTTGTTTGCCATAAAAGAATATGTATAAAGTAACATATTAAGGCAGCAAATTAAGAAAAAAACACAAGACATGACTAAATCTCTGAGTATATAGCATGCAAAACCGTGCCATACATGACGGGACACAGCAAAGATGCACGTGGACACATCTGTACCTCCCGCATTGCCATACGGTTTTTTCGTTCCTCCTTGTTTGTTGATGTATGCGACTGCTGTCGCATTGTCTGACTGCACCTGAACAGCCTGAGCCTGCAGCCTGTGCACTGCTTATAGTAGCGCATTGTAAATTGCCCGGAGTTCCAGGACATTTATAGACAGCAATCTTTCGTGATCCGCCCAGAGACCCTGGAGCTGATAATTTTGAACTACAGCTCCCCAACCTCTGAGACTTGCGTCCGCCGTGAGAATTATCCAATTCCAGGCACCGAACCGTTTCCCTGCGGTTAGATTCTGTACTTTGAGCCACCAGAGTAGAGACTCTGGCCCTTGGAGACAACCTCACTTCTGCAGTAAATCTGCAGATGCGAGCCCGACCACTGTGCGAACACATCCAATTGAAAAGGACGTGAGTGAAGTCCTCCGAACTGAAGCGCTTCGAAAGCCGCCACCATTGTCTAATAGGCGAATGCACAAGTGAACCGAGACTGTGCGTGGCTTGAGCACTAATTGTACCAGATGACGAATGACCTGTACTTTCTGTTCGGGTATGTAAATTCTTTGATTTACCGTATTGAGAATCATACCTAGGAATTGAAGTCGTTGAGACGGAATCATTCAGGAATTCGCGTAGACAATGGTAGGAAATCAGATTTTCCTCCCCACTTGGTCTGCGATCTATCTTGTTTGGAATCCGACTCCGCCTGTTAGGAACGTAGCCAAAGTGGACGTTATGCGCTACTAGCGAAGCTGAAAACGCAAGAACCAACTGCCAACATCCAAAGAAGCTGTAGGCAGCAAGAAGTGTAAGGTGGTTTTTATTTAGGGCAAACCTGAACTGGAATGCCCTGCCACTACAGCCTTGTTACCTCAAACCCTTACCAAAGCAGGGCGAAGCAACAGCCCTACTGCTGTGTAGGGTATACTCTGATATGTAGTAAAACACCCAATAAATGCAATTGTCTCTGATTGGAAATTGTTCAGCCTTCGCTGAGAACCTGACGTACTGGCCTGGTGCTATGAGGGCTGGTGGCAAATCGACCGCAACAATGTAACTGAAACTGTCTGTGCAGTCTTTACGCAGAGTACTAACCACTATACGATCACGGCAACTTAAACGAGCCAGGTAGGAGACGAACCTACAATCTTGTTATGCATAGTCAGATGCGTTATACATTGCGCCACTGGCCCAGATTCGTATTTGTCCGACACACTGTGTGACCGACTTTGCAGCGAAGCTGCTTGTTTGATTATGCATAAATGCATATAGCAGAGGATAGTTTCAATCTGCCTACCTCTGGGTTATGGGCCCAGCATGCTTCCATTGCAGTACTCTGCTGCACATGTAAGTGCAAGAGATCATGTACTCCAACCAGTAAGTACACCACGGAAGTAACGTGTGTATAAACCTGCATTACCGTGCATGTGGTTACCAGCAATAGTGAATCTTCCTGTAGAGTCATGCTGTACAAAAACAATTAATAAATTAAACTCCTAACAACACTCCGCTCCTCCAGAGTCTAAGTGTTGTAGGGCAGCAACTTCCGAGAAAGAACCAGGAAGTAACATTAAAAGAAAAAAATTGTCCTACCATGGTTTTTTTTTTTTTAAACACCTGTTAAACCAGGATCTGAACCAGTGTCCATGCAAACACAATGTTCACTGTGGCCGGAAAGCCTAACCACTTGGCTACAGAGCCACCTGTAAAAACAATAAGCAAAGCTGCTGCGGTGTGGCCATGTTTGCAGTGCTCAACAGATAGTGTTAATAAGCACTGAGTGCTGACCAATTATTCTTGCTTACTGCAAAATAGACTTTTAATGTCAGCATATTATATATATATATATATATATATATATATACACACACACATATACACACACACATACATTTTTTTATAATAATATCAAACACAGTGCAACATCCAATTGAGGATACAACCATCATCCACAAACACATGTATGCTAAGCCATATGGAAGCATTTCCAATGTACTCACTGAGGAAACCCATGGCCAATTATGTACTGAGACTGTTAACACTATCTGGTGTATAGACAGTAGTTGAACCCAGGATTCGAACCAATGACCCTGCAAGCAGCATCTACACTGTTGGCGGGAAGCCTAACCAGTAGGCTACAGAGTCTCCCTGATACACAGGTATAACACATTTTTACAAGTCTGAAACTAAATGTGACCTCGCACAGGCTTAAAATCTGAGATGACTGCTGCTTGACCACAGCTTAGTTAATGGGCCCTTCTAGTGGCCGGCGCCGGGAGCGCGCTCTGGAGAGCTATCCTGACTGTAAAACCTATGGTAGGTTTATATTGATAGTGTAAGGCCAAACTGAGCTATTTTTAACAGTTTAAACTAGCATGTATTAGTATGCAATCTAGTTGGATCACCAGTTTCCCCCAGATGGCAAAACAGTATGCAACCCTGCTTAGCTTCCAAGCTCAGATGAGTTTGGGCGTATCCAGTGTGGTGTGGCTGTAGAATAAAAAAACCTACAGCACCTTGTACTCCCAGGTGGCTAATCAGGCCCAACACTGCTTAGCTTCCAAAATCAGATGAGATTGGGCGTATCCAGTGTGGTGTGGCCAAGTGAATTAAGCCAAAGCTGCTGCAGGTGAGTGAACTCACACGGCTCCACAGATACTGTTTTATAAGCACCATGTGCTGACCAATTGTTATAACATATCTTACTTTACAACAAATGAACAAAGCCAGTATTTGGCTGCCACAACCATGATTCAGATTTGCAGTCTTTAGGATAATATCATTATAAACAGTTAGGATATAAATAATTATGTATATCCATGTTTTAGACATGGCAGGGAAACTGCTTATTAGTAATTGCTGGTGTCTTACTCATGCAGACAGACAATACAAAAAAAAAACAAAGACAGACAACTTGCACGACACAGTAAATAGCACTAAGGTGTCTCTATAAATATATATCTGGTCAAGTGCAGTGCACGTTAGCCATATGCCTGCTCCCAAATTCCCCTTAACACCCCTGCGCCTTCAATGGAGGAGAGATGTAACACAGGAAATTCTGGAAATACAACAGGAAACATGGTTAATCTTGTTTTAACAAAGACTTCATAGCCTTTTGTAATACATATGCAGCGCTGCTGTATTCCCTTATCAATAAGAGTTGAATCATGAGATTTTATCCAGTGACCCTGACATTTCTGTGTGCAGGGAACATCACTGTGGCAGCAAAGTTACTCACTAGGCTAAGAAACCTGCCTTTTGACTCTCATTTGTGTGTCCCCCCATGCTCCGTATACCGTTCTCTATACACGGAGCCGGGCTATGGTGGAGAGGGAGCCCGAAGCGGCATCGAGGGCCTGGGCCACACACACACACACACACACAGTATCCCACACAGTGGGGCGGCAGCGTGAGCTGACCGCCCCGTTCAACATACCTGGACCCTGTGGTGAGGGCTATGACGGGGCTTCTCTGTAAGTTCCGTCCAGCCTTTACTGCAGGTTTTAGTCCTGCAGGTGGTAGTGAAGGAGCTCTTTTTAGAGAGGTCCGACACCCACAGCTGCTAAAGCAGCCTTCACTTATCCCGGACCCACGCCTATTGGAAGGGGGGAAGGGATGTGGTAAATCGTTGAAAAAAGAAAAAACTTAGAAAAAAATCCAATGAAATGTGGACCTCTGTGGCAGCAAAGCCACAAGCCTACTAACTGTGTCGAGCACAGAAAAAACACTGAGGTACTCAGGGATATGGAGGGGAGGTATAGTTCCAAAATTAATTTATTCAGTGCCTACTTCCTGTGGAAGCCGTCCATATCCCAAGAGTACTCCAGTGACCCCTAGTGGATGAAAAAGAAAAACAACCCAAATATTTAATATATCATTTTCCCCAATGTAGACCACGTGCCCAAGAGGGTTGCACTGCGGTTCCAATGAGAGATGGCGATTTTTCAATATTAATAGCAAAACTGGAAATTTCACCAAATTAATACATTTTATCTAGTTGAGGCAATAAACTCTCAGCCGGGTTACCCAAGTATAAAAGTAAATCATCAGAAAATGCTGTTAACTTCCAACCGACCTATCTGAATTCCTTTTAACTGTTGCCAATTTTGAGGTATTCAAAATAAGGGATCCAGGGCAAGATTAAAAAGTAATGGGGAAAGTGGACAACCTTGTCAGGCACCCCTAAAGAGAGGTAAAGGGTCACTCTGTAAATCATTCACAATCAGGGGAGTTGTTGGGGAAGTATAAATTAATGTATCAAATTGTATAAAAGAATCAAAGTCCCTAATTGCCAAGACATTATGTAAAAGAGGCATCAATCTTATTGAAGGCCTTTTCGTCGTCTAAACTTAAGATAACATTTTGTGAGTTTTGCTGGCCCATTGATGACAAAACATTCACCAGTACTGTTCTAACCCCTTTATCTGAATGCCTACAGCGGGTAAAGCCCAATTGATGAGACGTGGCCAAGGACTGTAACATTCGCTGCAATCGATCTGACATTATTTTGGTAAATAATTTTAATTCTTGGCTTAGAAGGGAGACAGGATGGTAGGAATTGAGCAATTCTGGGTTCCTATCTGGTTTCGGTAGGAGACTAGTATAAGACGTGTTAAAGCCAGCATAGGATAAATCCCCTGAGTGCAATTTTTGAAACAGATTTGTCAGCGTGGGAAACAAGTCATCTTCAATAATTTATAATAGTCTCCATTTAGACCATCAGGGCCCAGGGACTTATTAGAAGGCAAAGAGGAAATGACATTGAGAACCTCCTTCTTCCGAGATAACCAGAAATAGAATTGGTGCCCCCCCCCCTATAATTAAAGCAGAGACAGTGCCAAAGGCGAGATGCAAAAATATAGGGGTGTGGCTTCATGGGGAAGGGGCGTGATCACAAAATAGTACCAATTCATATTATGCAGCACAGTAGTCTCCATTATTCAAATTATGCCACACAGTAACGTCACTTATACACATTACACCAGGTAGAGCCCCTTATATACATTATGCCAGGTAGAGCCCTTTTTGCACATTGTGCCAGGTAGAGCCCCATTTCACACATTATACAACAGTAGAGCAGAGCCCCTTATATACATTACGCCAGGTAGTGCCCTTTACACACTGCACCAGGTAGAGTCCCCTTTTAAACATTACGCAAGGTAGTGCCCCCTTTTACACATTACACCAGGTAGAGTCCCCTTTTACACATTGCGACAGGTAGTGCCCCCTTTTACACATTACGCCAGGCAGAGTCCTCTTTACACATTACGCCAGGTAGTGCCTTCTTTTACACATTACGCCAGGTAGAGTCCCCTTTTACACATTACATCAGGTATAGAACCCTTTCACAATGCCAGTTAGAGCCCCTTTTAAACATTGCGCCAGGTAGAGCCCCCTTTTACACAATGCACCAGGTAGGGCCCCCTTTTACACATTGTGCCAGGTAGAGCCCCCTTTTACACATTACGCCAGGTAGAGACCCCTTTTACGCATTCCGCCAGAGTCCTATTTTACACATTACGCAAGGTAGTGTCTCCTTTTACACATTACGCCAGGTAGTGTCCCCTATTACACATTACACCAGGTAGAGTACCCTTTCAGAATGCCAGGTAGAGCCCCTTTTACACATTGCGCCAGGTAGAGCCCCCTTTTACACAATGTACTAGGTAGGGCCCCCTTTTACACATTGTGCCAGGTAGAGCCCAATTTACACATTACGCCAGGTAGAATCCCCTTTTACACATTATGCCAGGTAGAGACCCCTTTTACACATTCTGCCAGAGTCCTGTTTTACACATTACACCAGGTAGAGTACCCTTTCAGAATGCCAGGTAGAGCCCCTTTTACACATTGCGCCAGGTAGAGCCCCCTTTTACACAATGTACTAGGTAGGGCCCCCTTTTACACATTGTGCCAGGTAGAGCCCAATTTACACATTACGCAAGGTAGTGCCTCCTTTTACACATTATGCCAGGTAGAGTCCCTTTTACACATTATGCCAGGTAGAGTACCCTTTCACAATACCAGGTACAGCCCCTTTTACACATTGCGCCAGGTAGAGCCCCTTTTACACATTGCGCCAGGTAGAGCTCCCTTTTACACACTGTGCCAGGTAGAGCCCCCTTTTCCACATTGCACCAGGTAGAGTCCCCTTTTACACATTACACCAGGTAGCTTACCCTTTTACAGATTATGCCAGGTAGAGACACCTTTTAAACATTACGCCAGGCAGAGTCCTCTTTTATACACTGCACCAGGTAGGGCCCCCTTTTACACATTCTGCCAGGTAGAGCCCCCTTTTACACAATACATCAGGTAGAGTCCCCTTTTACAATGCCAGAGAGAGACCCTTTTACACAGTGCGCCAGGTAGAGCCCCCTTTTACACATTGTGCCAGGTAGAGCCCCCTTTTACACATTGTGCCAGGTAGAGCCCCCTTTTACACATTGTGCCAGGTACAGTCCCCTTTTACACATTACGCCAGGTAGAGCCCTTTTACGCATTGCACCAGGTAGAGCCCCCTTTTACACATTGTCAGGTACAGTAATATAAAATAACATTCTTATTTTATGCACCACTCACTCACCACCCTCAAGCTCTGTGACTGAGGGCAGGTGGGGGGAAAGGTCACTGGAGGTCCTGGAGTGGTGACCACCTTTTGCACCACACGCTGTGCTGCTGCTGCACTGTGAGCTGTAATGCCTCTCCCCCCAGCCACCCAAATGCCGCAGCTCCTTGCGGCGCAGGATACTGTGGGTGTCAGCTGGGGCTGGGAAAGACGTAATCTCGTCTCTCCTTGAAGACACTGCAGTGGGGGCGGAGAATCCGATTCGGGGAGAAGCTGACGCTGCATTTCTGCTGCGCGCTACCTTGCTTGTATATTGGTGCACTCAGCAGCTGAGCAAACACCACTACATACAGTGCAGCACTGCAGCGGCGGACGGCCGTGTGGGTGGTGCTGCAACATTGTGTGCCCATAGAGCATATGCGATGTGGGCAAGGCATCACTGCCCTGCGTGTGTTGGTGTGTGTGTGCTGGACTGAGGGAGGGTTACTGAGTGTGTGAGTGTGCACTGGGCTGAGGGAGGGGTCTTGGGAGTGTAAGTGTGCACTGGGCTGGGGGAGGGTTACTGGGAGTGTGAGTGCACTGGGCTGGGGGAGGGTTACTGGGAGTGTGAGTGCACTGGGCTGGGGAGGGTTACTGGGAGTGTGAGTATGCACTGGGTGAGGGAGGGTTACTAGGAGTGTGAGTCTGCACTGGACTGGTGGAGGGTTACTGCGAGTGTGAGTCTGCACTGGGCTGGGGGAGGGTTACTGGGAGTGTGAGTGTGCACTGGCTGAGGGAGGGTTACTGGTAGTGTGAGTGTGCACTGGGCTGGGGGAGGGTTACTGGGAGGGTGAGTGTGCACTGGACTGGGGGAGGGTTACTGGGAGTGTGAGTGTGCACTGGGCTGGGGGAGTTTTACTGGGAGTGTGAGTGTGCACTGGGCTGGGTGGGGTTACTGGGAGTGTGAGTGTGCACTGTACTGGGGGGGGGGGTTACTGGGAGTGTGAGTGTGCACTGGGCTGGGGGGGGGGTTACTGGGAGTGTGAGTGTGCACTGGGCTGGGGGAGGGTTACTGGGAGTGTGAGTGTGCACTGGGCTGGGGGAGGTTTACTGGGAGTGAGTGTGCACTGGACTGGGGGAGGTTTACTGTGAGTGTGCACTGGGCTGGGTGGGGTTACTGGGAGTGTGTGTGCACTGGGCTGGGTGGGGTTACTGGGAGTGTGAGTGTGCACTGGGCTGGGTGGGGTTACTGGGAGTGTGAGTGCGCACTGGGCTGGGAGGGTTACTGGGAGTGTGAGTGTGCACTGGGCTGGGGAGGGTTACTGGGAGTGTGAGTGTGCACTGAGATGAGGGAGGGTTACTGGTAGTGTGAGTGTGCACTGGGATGAGGGAGGCTTACTGGGAGTGTGATGGGCACTGGGCTGGGGGAGGGTTACTGGGAGTGTGAGTGTGCACTGCGCTGGGGGTACATACATCACAGAGCTCCGGTCCTTGTTGCTCACAGCAGCCTGTGTCTCCCCGGGGGAAGCTGCAGGGACCGGGCACAGCACTCACATCCCATCCCTGCTGCACACCATGGGGGCCGCCATATTGTGTACGATAACTCAGGGCAACCTATAGCCGACACATGGGCTGTGTGGGAGTTTCCCGAAAGAAACATGGCGGCCACCGCGTCTGTGTCCCAGATTTACGTCGGTGCAGGACACGCCCCTTGTTGAGCCGGGAGCCTGAGGTACAAGAGCGTGCGCCAGGGTCCTAGCGCCGGCCGCTGCACGGTGAGAGCACAGCTATGCTGGTCACGATGTAACACTGCTTATTATATGTTATATTATCTATGTTCCCTCTCCTCTGTGTCTCTGAGTGGTTCCATGTTACATAGCAGCCAGTCACACTTAGACCAGCATATGTCAGACTGTCATGACTGTCATGACAGTCATGACAGTCTGACATATGCTGGTCCAAGTATCATACTTGCCTACCTGACCCTCTCCATGAGGGAGAAAATGCTCTGTTCCTGGACTTTCCTGGTAATGTATGATTGCCATCACCTGTGGTGAAACACCTTTCTTATCAATTACCTAGCTCACCACAGGTGATGGCAATCATACATGTCCAGGAACAGAGCATTTTCTCCCTCATGGAGAGGGTCAGGTAGGCAAGTACGGTATGGGGGGATTGTCACTAGCTGGAATATAAATGACAAGTTGATAAACTGCAGAGCCGCCTCCATGTGCAGCACGTAGGTATAGGGGGACAGTAGCTGTGTATTTGTGTAACAGACATTTCACCACATGTCACTAATCACTAATGTCACATTCCTGTGTGTGTGATACGCTTTATTTGGCTTTGGGGCACCACAGAATGTTGCTGCGTCCTTGATCTCCTGTCTGGAAGTGTGAACTGGAATGTGGCAAATTTCAACCAAAATAAACACGGGAAAGTGCTGGGAACCGCGACTGGAACCACTGGGCCGCGGGTGGGAATGACCGGTGTGTATGTGCTGCCTTTACACATAATGTGGATTTGGGTTACGGATGTGTCCCCAGTACAGTAATTGCTGCACATGACCTGGTACTTCTCACACATTCCGTCCAACACCTGTAATGTATAATCCATGTACTGGCAGCGGTTCCTGTGGTGTCTAAACTCCAATATCCTCTGGGGCTATGACCTACACTGCAGGGATTAATGTCCCACCTTTATTCAGTGCAGGGATTAATGTCCCACCTTTATTCAGTGCGGGGATTAATGTCCCACCTTTATTCAGTGCAGGGATTAATGTCCCACCTTTATTCAGTGCAGGGATTAATGTCCCACCTTTATTCAGTGCGGGGATTAATGTCCCACCTTTATTCAGTGCAGGGATTAATGTCCCAACTTTATTCAGTGCAGGGATTAATGTCCCAACTTTATTCAGTGCAGGGATTAATGTCCCACCTTTATTCAGTGCAGGGATTAATGTCCCAACTTTATTCAGTGCAGGGATTAATGTCCCAACTTTATTCAGTGCAGGGATTAATGTCCCACCTTTATTCAGTGCAGGGATTAATGTCCCACCTTTATTCAGTGCAGGGATTAATGTCCCAACTTTATTCAGTGCAGGGATTAATGTCCCACCTTTATTCAGTGCAGGGATTAATGTCCCACCTTTATTCAGTGCGGGGATTAATGTCCCACCTTTATTCAGTGCAGGGATTAATGTCCCAACTTTATTCAGTGCAGGGATTAATGTCCCACCTTTATTCAGTGCAGGGATTAATGTCCCACCTTTATTCAGTGCAGGGATTAATGTCCCACCTTTATTCAGTGTAGGGATTAATGTCCCACCGTTATTCAGTGCAGGGATTACTGTCCCACCTTTATTCAGTGCAGGGATTAATGTCCCACCTTTATTCAGTGCAGGGATTAATGTCCCACCGTTATTCAGTGCAGGGATTAATGCCCCACCTTTATTCAGTGCAGGGATTAATGTCCCACCTTTATTCAGAAACTGATGTCCTGTAAACCCTTGAAAGGGACATTTTGTTTGGTATACTTTTATTTAACTGGTGCCTATATATTCTGCAGCAATGTACAATCCCATAATGTTATTAAATAATTGTTCTCAGGTTGAGTGGGGATGGTCTAGAATGATCCCTTTCGGAGCTGCATCCATCTTGGTTGTCAGTGGCATCCAGTTGGCGTGAACCCATCAGAAGGTTCCCTGTGTGGTCAGACTCATCTACAATAAGTATAAGCTCTTGATCATACAGAAATACATATCATGGGGTAAATTTACTAAAATGGGAGTTCTATTTAAGATGGGATGTTGCCCATAGCAACCAATCAGATTCCATTTCTCATTTATCTAGCACCTTCTAGAAGATAATACCTGGAATCTGATTGATAGCTATGGGCAACATCCCATCTTAAATAGGACTCCCATCTTAGTAAATTTACCCCCCATATGTGTTGCAGATAAAGGAACATGGCGTCAGTGGGGAGAGTCATGCGTGCGATCCGGGTGCTGGAATTCGGGAAGCCTGATGTTCTTAAACTCTTCACAGATGTCCCGCTGCCTTCCCCAGGAGACGACCAGGTACAGGCCTCTCGCGTAACCATTACTAGAATTGTTTATGGATAATGGGTGTAGTGGGCACTATTCTGCTCCAGCCATGGTTGCCCGATTCTCAGTCAGACCCATCTGTGGCCACTCTTTTCCGTACAGCTGCTGCAACCTGCTTTCTTTGTTATTCCAATGTGAGAAACGTCCAATGTACACTAAAAATCTGTATGTGTGCTGCACGTGGAAGCCCGTCCCGACCACTGTTCTTACGCCCGCAGCCTCTGTCTCTCTTAGTGTTGGGGCTTACGCTATCCTCGTTGTGGGTGCAATAGATTGGCTTTAACAGGGGTCCGATCTCTACCCGTGCTCTGTGAACGAACCCTGAAGTCGGCCCATGACACTCCACCAGATGAATCAACGCCTTGTGAGTGCCTGCTCCCCACCAAGAAATGGCCATTATACAAAAACACTAGTGAACTCCGTCCGCGCGCTTTAGTCTGATTTGACGCATGCGCTGTGTGCCCAAATCCATCCTCATAGCCACTTGTATCTGAACCAGGCCCCACATGTACAGGGAGCAATGGTTCCTCTCTCTTAGTGACCAGGGGAGATGTTTTTGTTTTTTTATTAACACTCAGACTTTTCTCGCCCTGCTGTCTTTAAAGGTTTTAATCAGAGTTCACGCGTGTGGGGTGAATCCAGTGGAAACGTATATCCGAGCCGGTGTCTATGCCCGGAAGCCGAACCTGCCGTACACCCCTGGCTCTGACGTAGCCGGAGTTGTGGATGGCGTTGGGCAAAATGTAACCTTGTTTAAGGTAGGTGTTACATTTCCATGTCGGGCAATTTTTTTTATTACTTTTTTTTTTTTTGAAGTGGACAATAATACTTGGTATCAGTCACTGCTGGCACATACTGTATTTGAGATGGTGCATTTTAGGGCAGCACGGATGGTGTAATGGTTAGCATTACTGCCTCACAGCACTGAGGTCTTGGGTTTTAAAGTCAGTCTTTAAGACACAAGTGACAGACAACAATGGGGGTCATTCCGAGTTGTGCGCTCGTTGCCGATTTTCGCAACGGAGCGATTAAGGCGAAAATGCGCATGCGCTAAGTATTTTAGCTCAAAACTTAGTAGATTTACTCACGTCCGAACTAAGAATTTTCATCGTTGAAGTGATCGGTGAGTGATTGACAGGAAGTGGGTGTTTCTGGGCGGAAACTGACCGTTTTCTGGGAGTGTGCGGAAAAACGCAGGCGTGCCATGATAAAACGCGGGAGTGTCTGGAGAAACGGGGGAGTGGCTGGCCGAACGCAGTGCGTGTTTGTGACGTCAAACCAGGAACGAAACGGGCTGAGCTGATCGCAGTGTAGGAGTAAGTCTCGAGCTACTCAGAAACTGCTAAGAATTTTCTATTCGCAATTCTGCTAATCTTTCGTTCGCAATTCTGCTATGCTAAGATACACTCCCAGAGGGCGGCGGCCTAGCGTGTGCAATGCTGCTAAAATCTGCTAGCGAGCGAACAAATCGGAATGACCCCCAATGTTGCCATTTTATTTATTGCATTGGGGCTCATGAAGAATGAACCCAATACAGTAAGAATCAGCCGCATGCTGCACTTCATAACATATTACCGCCAAATGCCGACACAAATACATATAAAGATTTCTCTGACGTCCTAGTGGATGCTGGGACTCCGTCAGGACCATGGGGAATAGCGGCTCCGCAGGAGACAGGGCACAAAATTTAAAAGTTTGACCACTAGGTGGTGTGTACTGGCTCCTCCCCCTATGACCCTCCTCCAAGCCTCAGTTAGGTTTTTGTGCCCGTCCGAGCAGGGTGCAATCTAGGTGGCTCTCCTAAAGAGCTGCTTAGAAAAAGTTTGTTAGGTTTTTTATTTTCAGTGAGTCCTGCTGGCAACAGGCTCACTGCAACGAGGGACTTAGGGGAGAAGAAGTGAACTCACCTGCGTGCAGGATGGATTTGCTTCTTAGGCTACTGGACACTAGCTCCAGAGGGACGATCACAGGTACAGCCTGGATGGGTCACCGGAGCCGCGCCGCCGACCCCCTTGCAGATGCCGAATAGAGAAGAGGTCCAGAAACCGGCGGCAGAAGACGTCTCAGTCTTCATGAGGTAGCGCACAGCACTGCAGCTGTGCGCCATTGCTCTCCGCACACTTCACACCAGCGGTCACTGAGGGTGCAGGGCGCTGGGGGGGGCGCCCTGGACAGCAATGTAATATACCTATTCTGGCTAAAATATATCACATATAGCCCCTGGGGCTATATGGATGTATTTAACCCCTGCCAGGTTCCAAAAAAAACGGGAGAAGAAGCCCGCCGAAAAGGGGGCGGGGCCTATTCTCCTCAGCACACAGCGCCATTTTCCTGCCCAGCTCCGCTGCGAGGAAGGCTCCCAGGACTCTCCCCTGCACTGCACTACAGAAACAGGGTAAAAACAGAGAGGGGGGGCACTTATTGGCGATATTTATAATATTTGAGCTGCTATAAAGGGAACACACTTATTAAGGTTGTCCCTATATATATTTATAGCGCTTGGGTGTGTGCTGGCAAACTCTCCCTCTGTCTCCCCAAAGGGCTAGTGGGGTCCTGTCTTCTATCAGAGCATTCCCTGTGTGTCTGCTGTGTGTCGGTACGTGTGTGTCGACATGTATGAGGACGATGTTGGCGTGGACTCGGAGCAATTGCCTGTAATGGTGATGTCACCCCCTAGGGAGTCGACACCAGAATGGATGGCTTTGTTTATGGAATTACGGGATAGTGTCAGCACGCTACAAAAGTCGGTTGACGACATGAGACAGCCGGCAAACCAGTTAGTACCTGTCCAGGCGTCTCAGACACCGTCAGGGGCTGTAAAACGCCCTTTACCTCAGTCGGTCGACACAGACCCAGACACTGACACTGAATCCAGTGTCGACGGTGAAGAAACGAACGTATTTTCCAGTAGGGCCACACGTTATATGATCACGGCAATGAAGGAGGCTTTGCATATCTCTGATACTGCAAGTACCACAAAAAGGGGTATTATGTGGGGTGTGAAAAAACTACCGATAGTTTTTCCTGAATCAGAGGAACTGAATGAAGTGTGTGATGAAGCGTGGGTTACCCCAGATAGAAAACTGCTAATTTCAAAGAAGTTATTGGCATTATACCCTTTCCCGCCAGAGGTTAGGGCGCGCTGGGAAACACCTCCTAGGGTGGATAAGGCGCTCACACGCTTATCAAAGCAAGTGGCGTTACCGTCTCCTGATACGGCCGCCCTCAAGGATCCAGCTGATAGGAGGCTGGAGAATACATTAAAAAGTATATACACACATACGGGTGTTATACTGAGACCAGCAATCGCCTCAGCCTGGATGTGCAGTGCTGGCGTGGCTTGGTCGGAGTCACTGTCTGAAAATATTGATACCCTGGATAGGGACAGTATTTTACTGACTATAGAGCAGTTAAAGGATGCATTTCTTTATATGCGAGATGCACAGAGAGATATTTGCACTCTGGCATCAAGAGTAAGTGCGATGTCCATATCTGCCAGAAGAAGTTTATGGACGCGCCAGTGGTCAGGTGATGCGGATTCCAAACGACATATGGAAGTATTGCCGTATAAGGGGGAGGAATTATTTGGGGTCGGTCTATCGGATCTGGTGGCCACGGCAACGGCCGGAAAATCCACCTTTTTACCCCAGGTCACCTCCCAGCAGAAAAAGCCGCAGGCTTTTCAGCCGCAGTCCTTTCGTTCCTATAAGAACAAACGAGCAAAAGGACATTCCTATTTGCCCCGAGGCAAAGGAAAGGGTAAGAGACTGCAACAAGCAGCTCCTTCCCAGGAGCAGAAGCCCTCCCCGGCTTCTACAAAGGCGTCAGCATGACGCTGGGACCTTACAAGCAGACTCAGGGGCGGTGGGGGGTCGCCTCAAACATTTCAGCGCACAGTGGGCTCACTCGCAGGTGGACCCCTGGATCCTGCAGGTAGTATCTCAGGGTTACAGGTTGGAATTCGAGAAGTCCCCTCCTCGCCGTTTCCTAAAGTCTGCTTTGCCAACGTCTCCCTCCGACAGGGCGACGGTATTGGAGGCCATTCACAAGCTGTATTCTCAGCAGGTGATAGTCAAGGTACCCCTCCTACAACAGGGACAGGGGTATTACTCCACGCTATTTGTGGTACCGAAGCCGGACGGCTCTGTAAGACCGATTCTAAATCTAAAATCTCTGAACCTGTACATACAAAAATTCAAGTTCAAGATGGAGTCACTCAGAGCAGTGATAGCGAATCTGGAAGAAGGGGATTTTATGGTGTCCTTGGACATCAAGGATGCTTACCTTCATGTTCCAATTTGTCCTTCACACCAAGGGTACCTCAGGTTCGTGGTCCAAAACTGTCATTATCAGTTTCAGACGCTGCCGTTTGGATTGTCCACGGCACCCCGGGTCTTTACCAAGGTAATGGCCGAAATGATGATCCTTCTTCGAAGAGAAGGCGTCTTAATTATCCCTTACTTGGACGATCTCCTGATAAGGGCAAGATCCAGAGAACAGCTGGAGGTCGGAGTAGCACTAACCCAAGTAGTGCTCCAACAACACGGGTGGATTCTGAATTTTCCAAAATCCCAACTGATCCCGACGACACGTCTGTTGTTCCTAGGGATGATTCTGGACACTGTTCAGAAAAAGGTATTTCTTCCGGAGGAGAAAGCCAGGGAGTTATCCGATCTAGTCAGGAACCTCCTAAAACCAGGAAAAGTATCTGTGCATCAATGCACAAGAGTCCTGGGAAAAATGGTAGCTTCTTACGAAGCGATTCCATTCGGCAGATTCCATGCACGAGTCAAGCCTGGAGACGTCTCTTCACATAAATATACTGGAGCTAAGAGCAATCTACAATGCTCTAAGCCTGGCAAAACCTCTGCTTCAGGGTCAGCCGGTGTTGATTCAGTCGGACAACATCACGGCAGTCGCCCACGTAAACAGACAGGGCGGCACAAGAAGCAGGAGGGCAATGGCAGAAGCTGCAAGGATTCTCCGCTGGGCAGAAAATCATGTGTTAGCACTGTCAGCTGTGTTCATCCCGGGAGTGGACAACTGGGAAGCAGACTTCCTCAGCAGACACGATCTGCACCCGGGAGAGTGGGGACTTCATCCAGAAGTCTTCCACATGATTGTGGTCCATTGGGAAAGACCAATGGTGGACATGATGGCGTCCCGCCTCAACAAAAAACTGGACAGGTATTGCGCCAGGTCAAGAGACCCTCAGGCAATAGCTGTAGACGCTCTGGTAACACCATGGGTGTACCAGTCAGTGTATGTGTTTCCTCCTCTGCCTCTCATACCAAAAGTACTGAGAATTATACGGCAAAGGGGAGTAAGAACGATACTCGTGGCTCCGGATTGGCCAAGAAGAACTTGGTACCCGGAACTTCAGGAGATGCTCACGGAAGATCCGTGGCCTCTACCTCTAAGACGGGACCTGCTTCAGCAGGGACCGTGTCTATTCCAAGACTTACCGCGGCTGCGTTTGACGGCATGGCGGTTGAACGCCGAATCCTAAGGGGAAAAAGGCATTCCGGAAGAGGTCATCCCTACCCTGGTAAAAGCCAGGAAGGAGGTGACTGCACAACATTATCACCGCATTTGGAGAAAATATGTTGCGTGGTGTGAGGCCAGGAAGGCCCCGACGGAGGAATTTCAACTGGGTCGATTCCTACATTTCCTGCAAATAGGATTGTCTATGGGCCTCAAATTAGGGTCCATTAAGGTTCAAATTTCGGCCCTGTCGATTTTCTTCCAGAAAGAATTGGCTTCAGTTCCTGAAGTCCAGACTTTTGTAAAAGGAGTACTACATATACAGCCCCCGGTTGTGCCCCCAGTGGCACCGTGGGATCTTAATGTAGTTTTGGATTTTCTCAAATCCCATTGGTTTGAGCCACTCAAATCGGTGGATTTGAAATATCTTACATGGAAAGTAACCATGCTACTGGCCCTGGCTTCAGCCAGGAGAGTGTCAGAATTGGCGGCTTTATCGTATAAAAGCCCATATCTGATTTTCCATTCGGACAGGGCAGAACTGCGGACGCGTCCTCACTTTCTGCCTAAGGTGGTTTCAGCGTTTCACCTGAACCAGCCTATTGTGGTGCCTGCGGCTACTAGCGATTTGGAGGATTCCAAGTTGCTGGACGTTGTCAGTGCATTGAAAATATATATTTCAAGGACGGCTGGAGTCAGAAAATCTGACTCGCTGTTTATACTGTATGCACCCAACAAGCTGGGTGCTCCTGCTTCTAAGCAGACGATTGCTCGTTGGATTTGTAGCACAATTCAACTTGCACATTCTGTGGCAGGCCTGCCACAGCCTAAATCTGTCAAGGCCCATTCCACAAGGAAGGTGGGCTCATCTTGGGCGGCTGCCCGAGGGGTCTCGGCATTACAACTCTGCCGAGCAGCTACGTGGTCAGGGGAGAACACGTTTGTAAAATTCTACAAATTTGATACCCTGGCTAAGGAGGACCTGGAGTTCTCTCATTCGGTGCTGCAGAGTCATCCGCACTCTCCCGCCCGTTTGGGAGCTTTGGTATAACCCCCATGGTCCTGACGGAGTCCCAGCATCCACTAGGACGTCAGAGAAAATAAGATTTTACTTACCGATAAATCTATTTCTCGTAGTCCGTAGTGGATGCTGGGCGCCCATCCCAAGTGCGGATTGTCTGCAATACTTGTACATAGTTATTGTTACAAAAAAATCGGGTTGTTATTGTTGTGAGCCGTCTGTTCAGAGGCTCCTACGTTTGTCATACTGTTAACTGGGTTCAGATCACAAGTTGTACGGTGTGATTGGTGTGGCTGGTATGAGTCTTACCCGGGATTCAAAATCCTTCCTTATTGTGTACGCTCGTCCGGGCACAGTATCCTAACTGAGGCTTGGAGGAGGGTCATAGGGGGAGGAGCCAGTACACACCACCTAGTGGTCAAACTTTTAAATTTTGTGCCCTGTCTCCTGCGGAGCCGCTATTCCCCATGGTCCTGACGGAGTCCCAGCATCCACTACGGACTACGAGAAATAGATTTATCGGTAAGTAAAATCTTATTTTTATCACTTAAGCCGAAAAATCAGGATTTGTGTTTGGTTGGCTAAATTCTTAGAATTCCCTAGACCCCAAATCTGGCAAAACACCAATCATTTTACTGTTATTCCTAATCCCAAACCAAATCCCGGTGTGTCCTCAACAATAACTTCATTTCTGACGCTGAATGACGAGGATTACTGTAAATTGTGTTCATTTGACTTTGTACAGAAAGGCGATCGTGTGTTCACCACGGGGACCATCACAGGCGGGTACGCGGAATACACTGTGGCGGCTGAAGATACGGTTTTCCCTCTGCCTGAGAAGCTGAACTATAAACAAGGAGCCGCCATATCTGCTCCGTACTTCACCGCCTACCGGGCGCTCTTTACCAAGTCAGTTATAGGAATGTCTGATTGCGTTGTTTCTATGGATATTTATATGAGCCGTTACCTCTGTCTTAAGGTGGATATACGCGGTCTGATTCTGAGTCAGACGCAAATGTATCTTCCTTTGCTACAAAGCCCTTCTCTGGTGTACATCGGCGCATCCAAATATGGAAGGACTGAGATGCCCACTCACAGCGTCTACAGCATACAGGGGCAGAGATGCATATTTATCATCCTGTTCCTTCTGGGCCCATCTGCTTAGATCACACGATGGCTGCCAAACACTGGCTGTACGTCGCCCTAATTTAGGCACCATAGTCTGTTATTACCTTTATTTTGTGTAGCGCATGTGAGGATGCCGCTGTGAAACTGCTAAAGTTACAAAGGAAAAGAGAGACTTTGTGAAACTGCTGTAAGGTAGAAGTTACCAAATCCATATAATATAAGGGAAAATACAAGAGTGTCAGTAATGGTGTATTCTTTTTATTCCTGCGTCCGCGCCATAGATGTCCAGCGCTTGTGTAGTGTAACTGGCTGATCCTGCACTAATTTACACTCCTAGCTTTGCTGGTTATACAGGTTGAAACGGCAGATCAGTGAAATCTGCTGCATTATCTCACGGTGGCTTATTCCTTGGATGGCCCCCAATGTTTAAGTAGCCAGCTCGCTGTGCGTTGTAACATGGGGTACTCATTACTGGAGCCATTCAGGATTACTCCAGTGCAGGGACAGCTGCCCCAAAAATGCAGCTGTCCCCGTGATCATTATCACTGCAGCAGCGTTACCTGTCATCGCCGTTGCTGGATTCTGCACAGGTGTGACCTGATGTCAGGCATGCGCAGAGCCGCTGGTCACACAGTGAGGAGGTGACGGTGGGTGGGTGCGTGCTATAAAATGATAGACAGAATCTCAACTTTTTTGTTTTTAGATGCTTTAGTAAATCTACCGGTTGGTTCTCCAACCCGGTTTAGCATTTATTGCTGCGGTCACTATATTCATCGGTCAAAGACTCGGATGATTGGCGGCCTTCACATACCGATGGATAGTAAATATATCCCTAGGTGTCAATTTCTCAAAAACTCTGCTTGTTGGCGGCTCTGGCCACTGGATTTAAAGCTGCAGTAATTCTAATAATAATAATAAAAGTAAAACACACCAGGTTTTGCCACTTAGTAAATACACTCCTAAATGTGGATCTACTAATGAGCAGCTAGATCTGGTCACATGCGTCCCCAAGTCTGACAGGTCTGTCCATTCAGCTCCCATAGCCGGCTCTGACACAGCACCAGTAGTGCGATCCATACGCTGCCCGTTGTGGCGCCATTTGATTGCGTAATCTGCTTTGGGCGACATCTGACTGATGTCTGTGATCAGGCCTGTACACTTCATGCGTTATTGCCAATTAACTGTCCGCCTTAAATGGGAAAAGAAAACTGCAGAGATGAGAGCGATGGCTTCCTATAGTAGAATTGGAAATTATTCTGTAAATAAAATCTCTAGCTTCCTTCCATACAGAGCTACATGATGCTGCTGACTGTGTTATGTCTCCTTCTGTTATACAGAGCGCGCGGCAGAGCCGGGGAGGTGGTTCTCATACACGGTGCCAGCGGAGGAGTAAGTAACGCGGTGAATGTGACAGCCGCAGCTTTGCCGTTAGTATCAGTACCTGGTATTGGAGCATAGTATGGATCCTATTCATTTTCATAGGACGTCGTTGCTTTGTACCATATTCTACTGAATGCTGTTAATTAAAATGTTCCCACACCTTACAGAATTATCCCAAAGTTACAGCAGAAATGCATACAGTACATCTTGTGTTCTTAATATTGTTCTGTGATTGATGATTAGGTTGAATACTTTTATTTACATTTACATTTTATTTGACACAAGTTGCGGGAGATCTGGACTCTCCTCTTTTTACATTTGGGTTCCCCTACATGTACAGACATCATTATTGGGGGTTTGTGCGCGTAGAACCCTCTCCTGTGTTTGACATGCTTTTTACATTTGTGCCCCAGAACCCCTTAGATACATGGGGGCCCATTTATGAATGAAAAATAAAAGTTGTTGTGTATGATAATTGGTGCTCCAGCCAATCAGCTCCCAACTGTCATGTGTTTGAAAAATGACAGTTGGGAGCTGATTGGAGGGAGCACCATTTATCATACGCAATGAGTTTTATCACTTTTTGATAAATGGTCCCCTTGAATTATTCTTTTAATCTTGACTCTAGGATCCCGGTCTTCTCGCTTTAATGTCTACTAAATATTAGTAATTGGGAATGTTGAGCATGGAGGCAGCCATTTTGGTGGCTCAACCAGCATGCATGAGATAGCTGTGCATTCATTCTCCAGGAAATGGCGCCATCACATGATCCTCTAATTCAGGCAGCCATGTTGTGGGCATGTAGGTAATGGGCTGCAGTATGGCAGCTTGTGCGTTTACCCCCTGTCCTATCTCCCCTATAGGTGGGGATCGCGGCTTGTCAGATTGCCAGAGCCTATGGCTTCAAGGTGTTTGGGACAGCAGGGAGCGCCGAGGGATCAAATATTGTCTTGCAAAATGGGGCCCACAAAGTGTTCAACCACAGAGAGAGAGATTACATTGAGAAGATCCAGGTAACGTCCTTCCCGTCTTGTCCCATAATGCTGGATAATGGCGCATTATGATAATTAGGTCATGTGTATATTTCCATAAGTCACATACTTATAGTATATTCCATGTAACAGCTGTCTGCTGGCAAGATCCGCTACTGGTACTAGTACAATGCCAGTTGTTGGTGCCCTGCGGTGTGCGATTACGTCATCGCGCACCGCACAGCATAGTGGGAGCGGCCATAGACGTTAGAGGTCATAATTGACCTCTAGTTTCTATGCGGTGCTATGGGAGAGACGTCATGACGTCTCTCCCATAGATCCGAGGAGCGGCGCCGGCGTCCGGAGACGGAGGACAGCAGCAGCGGTCGGGAAGCAGGAGCAGGGATGGTGAGTATTTTTTAATTTTTTGGGGTACGCGGCACTGCTAGCGGCAGAGCTACAGGGGGCACAGTACTGAGGGCATAGCTACAAGAGGCACAGTACTGGGGGCACAGCTACAGGGAGGACAATTACTAAGGGAACGGCTACAGGGGGCATAACTGACCACGCCCCTTCCTCATGAAGCCACACCCCTATTTTTTACGCGCGCCTACGGCATGCACTAACCCTGTTTTGCCTGCCGGGGGGGGCGGCGCCAGCGCCAAAGGAAACTTTTGCCCTGGGCGCCACAAGGTCTAGAATCAGCCCCGTTCAGTATAAAGCTTGTATCTCGTGTTTTGGAATGTTTTGTACTGTAAGACCTATGCCCTTTTTTGTTTTGTTTACACTGCTTTTTATGCACTATGTAAGGCGCTGCGGAGCCCTTCTGGCGCCATATAAATGAGTCGAGAGACAATAAAAAAAAATAAACTGATGTTCTGTAATAATAGTGGCTTATATAGCTAATCGTGCTCTGTTATTATATGTAGGAGGCTGCCGGAGGAGAGGGAATTAATATTGTATTAGAGATGTTGTCCAACGTCAACCTCAGTAATGACCTGAAACTTCTGTCAACTGGCGGCAGAGTGATAGTAAGTAGCAGCACTGATGTACACCCCCCTACCACCCCACCCCCCCCCTGAGCTCACAGGTACTCTGATGTCATCCTGCCCCCCTTCCCACTTCTACTTATTCCTCCTGACTTCCTCCATCTGATGACAGCACCCACCCCAGACGCTGATTTTACCCATAATGCTCACACTGACTGCGCTGTCTCCTTTACCCCAGATTATTGGCTGCAGAGGTTCCATTGAAATAAACCCAAGAGACACAATGGCCAAAGAATCCAGTATAATCGGAGTTTCCCTGTTCAGCTCCACTAAGGTAATGATGTGTAACAAGGAATATGGAATGTAGGATTACGTCCTAGACTGAGTCTTGTCTAAAGGAACATACACACTAGGCGACGTGCTCTATGAGCGACATCGTCTAGTGTTTCCCCTCCCGGGCCGGGCAGTCGGCTGCCGCCTGTACACACTGGGGGTCATTCCGAGTTGTTCACTAGCTGCATTCGTTCGCTGTGCAGCGATGAGGCAAAAAACGTCACTTCTGCGCATGCGTATGCGGTGCAATGCGCACGCGCGAAGTAATATTACAACGTAAGATGTAGTTTCACACGGAGTCTAGCGCAGCTTTTCAGTCGCAGTGCTGGCCGCAGAGTGACAGGAAGAGGGCGTTTCTGGGTGTCAACTGACCGTTTTCAGGGAGTGATCGAGAAAACGCAGGCGTGCCCGGAAAAACGCAGGCTTGGCTGGCCGAACGCAGGGCGTGTTTGTGATCAGGAACTAAACAGTCTGAAGTGATCGCAAGCGCTGAGTAGGTCTCGAGCTATTCTGAAACTGCTCAAAATTATTTTGTAGCCGCTCTGCGATCCTTTCGTTCGCACTTCTGCTAAGCTAAAATACACTCCCAGAGGGCGGCGGCATAGCGTTTGCACGGCTGCTAAAAACTGCTAGCGAGCGATCAACTCGGAATGACCACCACTGAGCGACATGACTATTAATATCACTCAGTGGCGTCACGCTGCAGCCGGACCATGCAGGCAGCTCCTGGACGACAGTCCAGACTGAGCATGCATGCACCGCAGACACCGAGGGTCATTAACAACCTGCAGTGCCGCATATCGGTCGTCATTGCCGGCATACACACTTGCCGAGAAAGTGAACGACGTCGCTCGGGAAGGGGGAAAATGAGCGACGTCGTTAATTTTATCGGTACGTGTGTACCCACCTTAATGCTTAATATTTTCTGGCCTTGCTTATTTATTTATGTTTTGTTTAATTGCAAAAATTGTAATTTGAAAAACATAAGTTGTCTTTGTAGGACAGATCGCTAAATAGTAATAGGCAGTAGGGGGCGCTTCCCAACTACCTGTGAGAAATATAACATAGACGAAAAGCCCAAATACGAACTGCTGCACATAACTGTAAATAATGAGAATAAGGGATATTATCGCCTTCCATACAAAACCGAGAAACAAAGCAGGACTTGCAGAACATATAAATAAAAAATATAAATATACAGAATATCTATGTACTGGATATACAGTTACAAACTATGAATTGTACACCGGGTCTGTAGTATATATTTACCACTCAGGATGAGTGTCTGCGTATGTCGCCAGGCTTGGACACAAACTAGCAGTTGAGGTCACCAGCTTCTGGGACATAAGACTTCCATGGGACAAGGATCCTTCAGACTCCTCTTTGCTGTAATGCGGGGAGGGGGAGACCTTTACACTGGAGTCTCCCGACACTATCCCTGAAGTATCGTTTTGTTTGCTCACCCCAGTGGTGCATTTGTACTGTTCACAAGAGGAACAGAGATTTCACTCCACTTGCCCCAGATCTTTGGCTACAGGACCCATTAGAGGCTACTGCACCATGGGCCTAATTCAGACCTGATCGCTCGCTAGCTATTTTTTGCTGCGCTGCAATCAGATAGTCGCCGCCTATAGGGGAGTGTATTTTAGCTTTGCAAGTGTGCGATCACATGCGCAGCCGAGCGGTACAAAAAAGTTTTGTGCAGTTTCTGAGTTGCCCAGAACTTACTCAGCCACTGCGATCACTTCAGCCTGTCCGGGGCCGGAACTGACGTCAGACACCCGCCCTGCAAACGCTTGGACACGCCTGCGTTTTTCCAAACACTCCCAGAAAACGGTCAGTTGACACCCACAAACGCCTTCTTCCTGTCAATCTCCTTGCGATCGGCTGTGCAAATGGATTCTTCATTAAATCCATCGCTCAGCAACGATCCGCTTTGTACCCGTACGACGCGCCTGCCTGGAGTGCATACGCATGCGCAGTTCTGACCTGATTGCAGCGCAGCAAAAAAACCTAGCGTGCGATCAGGTCTGAATGACCACCCATGTCTATAAGTGTGCATTGGTAATGGTGATGGGCGTGAAGCAAAGTGTATTGATAGGGGCTGCATGGTCGCATAGAGGCATTGCGGTCTGCAGTATGAATGTACTGTAGATCATTCAGCTGGCTCCTGTACCTTCATTTCCTGGAGGGTAGACGGGTGGCCACAGGAGTGGGGCTATGAGACAATTGAGAACAGCAATGTAGGTTTCTGCATGACCATCCACCGAGGTGTAGAGAATTTAATGATGGTCCTACTGATTCATAGATTACAATATATATTTTGTTTTTACTTTTAATAGATTGTACGTTTTCTTTTATAAACAGACAAACAGTGGCAGTTGCTCGTTCATTCCTGGAGATAATTATATATCAGGTGCTAGAAAGGGGGAGGGGTCACAGTCAAACAGCAGACAGAGAGGGAGGTGCTTCCTCCCCCCCTCCCCCCCTGTAACCTGTAACCATACCTGAACTTATCTGGTAATAGGAATTCAGAGAATTGGTCACACATGTTTGCAAACGCATGTTTAGCTGCTGAGCCACTTCACGGCTTCTCTGATATTAGCAGTCCTAACACTACATAATAGCAGTGCCCACACAGGGCCATGTGATTTGTCTACAGTATGTCCTCATCATAAAGGCTATTACTGAAACACATCCAGACAGAGGGCTCTATCATTCCTGGAGATAATTATATATCAGGTGCTAGAAAGGGCCTCCTTTTGTCTGTGAGGGGTCACAGACAAACAACAGACAGAGGGGGGGGGGGGGGGGGTTGCTTTTTCAATCTAAACATGCGTTTGCAAACATGTGTGACCAATTCTCTGAATTTCTATTACCTGAAAGGTTCAGGTATGGTTACAGGTAATTTTTAGTTTGCTGGGGACACACCAAAGGGGGAAGGGGGGGGGGGGGGGGGAACCCCCCTCTCTGTCTGACATTTTCTTTTATGTAAGTGTGTATATAATATAAACATATAATTTCTGTCTTTTTAGGAGGACTGGAAGGAGGCTGGGGCAGCGCTGATTGGGGGCATGGAGGCTGGCTGGCTGAATCCACTGATTGGCCCTGAGTATCCCCTGGAGAAAGCCCCTCAGGCCCATGAGGACATCATACAGAGTAGCGGAGCCACCGGAAAGATGGTCTTTGTGCTCTAAGCGGATCACAAGCGGAGGGCTGCAATGGGGGTATTTAGTAAGATAAAAACAAAACATTGAGCACTTATGATCCATTAATGAAACACCGGGCCTGTAGAAAGGAACCTGGTGCTTGTATATTAACCTCCTAAAATGTTTGATAAAATACTGGGTTCCCTCTTACATGTGAGAAATAAACCTGAATCCATTTCTTATCTACATATTTTTGTTATTAATGAATTCTCCATAGCGACACTGTAACTATCATACATCACTGGCTGCTGCGTTATGTGAGGTTATGCCTGCGTTCTGTCCTGTGATGGTGCCATAATGCCTCTGTATTTCTCTAACGTCCTAGTGGATACGGGGAATTGTAGATTACCATGGGGTATAGATCTATTGGAGCCTGGCACTTTAAGAAATGAATAGTGTGTGCTGGCTCCTCCCCTCCTGCAGACTTAGTTTAGTAAAATGTGCCCTAGGAGCCGGGTGCATTCTGTTGCTCTCCCGAGTTTTTTTCAGATATTTATTTTAGTTTGTTATTTTCAGGCAGCACCGGCAACTAGTCTGCCTGCGTCGTGGGACTTAGGAGGGGGACCGAACCAACTTCCTCAGAGTTAATGGTTCGTATCCCCACTGACAGGACACTGAGCTCCTGAGGCGCTGTTTCTCACATTCCCAGGTTGTGAGCCCACACCAGCAGCGTGCCGCCACTGCCCTCATGAAGGGGCAGTGATCACCCGGCTACGGGCTGCAGTGCCCGCTGTGTACCCACACTGGCATTATACAAAAAAAAGGGTTTGCGCACTCTTTTTTTACACAAATGGAGATAGCCAGTATAAATAAATCAGAGGGACCGCGCGCCATTAAGGGGGCGGGGCTTCCCGGAGAGCGGGACCAGAAGCTCAAAGGCGCTATTTCCTGCTGCTGCTGTGTAAAGGCTGCACGCTTAGACTGCTCCTCCACAGGACCCACTGACTCACCAATTGTACTGCTACCAGGCGGTTATAGAGAAGGGGGCA